>NC_060040.1:2860000-3055000 GCF_905333055.1 Maniola jurtina
TACTTCAAGTCTCGAAAATGCTTACAAATTTTAAAAACGTTATAATATACAAGTTTAAAATAGAATCTTTGAAAAGAGCAACCGCCGAGTTTCTTGCTGGCTCTTCTCGGTAGGGAAGGCACTCCAAACCAGAGGCAGTGCATTCACAGAACAAAAGCTCCTACAAAAAAGCTTTAATGTGAAGAATACGAGTTTGATTTATTTTCAAGTACTTAGGTAGCTGTATCTAAAAAATAATTGTTGTATTAATTTCAAAGGATACAGTCATTATCATATTGATAAAAAATTAATAATACGCCTTAATAATTAATATTGATTATTATTGACAGTTAATACTATGTTTTAATAATTAATTAAAAGTGATAATTATTTTTAAATACAAAAATGTTAAAAATATGCCCCGGTTCAGTTCCGCTGGAATTTATAAAAACACTTTATTAGCGGAGGGCTACGTTATAGAGGTAACCTACTTTTTGTATGCATAAGCAAATATGTACCTAATATGAAAAAAACATTTTTGATATTTTGGTACCTATTTTAAACAGCAAGACTGAAACGCGATGCATATCAATTTGCTATACGCAGGAAAATTATTTGCTAGATCAAAGTTCATTCAGTGTTATGATAAAACTAGCTTTTGCGCACTAGTCTGCGTTGAAATGAAGTAGAAATTGTAGAATAGAATATTTTTATTTCGATATTGACACTATTTTTATTCCAATAATATTTTGACCACCTCCTTAGCGCTGTGCTGAGGTGGTGAGGTGTTCCGTACCTACGAGTAATGAAAGATCCCTAGTTTGAGTTCCAGCAGGAGATTTTCTAAATTGTTTTTGGCTTTGTCTGGTGGGACGTTTCTTACTGAGAAAAATCAGCGAGAAACTCTTTTTTCCTCATTGGTACTTCAAGGTAGGTACCTCAAGGTACCTACTTAAGTAACCGCAATAGACATATAGTAGGTAAGTTTTCATGCAAATCTGATTGCAGACAAGCGCACTTAGTGTATAAATTAAAAAAAACTAACAAATAATCCGACAAACATATTTACGAAAAATTACGTATAGATACCTATTATCATTTTGACTTTGAAGTATGTAACATCAATGATTGTTGGGAATTTATTTATTAATAAATAAATTGCTTCAGATTTCATAAGGTTACAGGCAAAATCAATCAGGATTTGTAATCAGAAACTTCGCAGGAAGGAAGGTACCAGGACAGCTCTGGTCAAGACAATAGACATTAACCTGTAGGCAAGATTGTACTGTAGACACTAGACATCACAAATAACAAAAGATATGTAGATCATTTTATTTTACTCGATCCATCGTAGGTAGGTAGGTAGGTACGCGGTGTACAAAATATTATTATACCTTTGTGGTGGACGGATTATTGCAGTGCTATTGCAGGTTCAAAGCAAATAAAATTATATCGCCTGCAATATTAATATGTGAGTTAGATATTAGGCCCTTGAGGACAGTTTATGTAAACAAGCGTCAACAAACCGGTCGCTAAAGTATCTACCCATAGGTACCTACTCAGTGCAGCGCGTGCAATTAATTTATAGACAACTTGATTTATAATCATATTAAAATAATCATGTTCGTTTATTAACATATTCTGTCCATTTGGCCACTAAGCCCATCGTAGCCCATTGGCCATCGTATCTTTGATGGTTATTAATTAGATAGGTAGATAATAATGTTTATTTACAAAAAACTTATGTTGACATAGGTATGCTTTGGACCTCTAACTCCCAAAAAAGTAAAAACTGTGTCATGGTTAGTGCCTTCCCTGTTACATATTGCTCTAATTTAAAGATGACGCTTATCGTGTCGTTGCCAGGCGGGTGATCGGCTTTTTATGAGGACTAGGTAAGTAGGTACACCACATAACCACACGTCCCACAGTCATCCTAAGCCGAAGTTCGAGCCTCAATCTTATAGGCACCTTTAGGAAGAAGTTACCTTAAACTAAAAACATTTATTCAACAAAAAATAATTCAATAATTTGACGATCACAAAGTGTAGGTAGGTACAATGGTATTTTTGATCGTCAATAATTGTTTTTTAACCCCCGACCCAAAAAGAGGGGTGTTATAAGTTTGATGTGTGTATCTGTGTGTCTGTGTATCTGTCTGTGGCACCGTAGCGCCTAAACTAATGAACCGATTTTAATTTAGTTTTTTTTGTTTGAAAGGTGGCTTGATCGAGAGTGTTCTTAGCTATAATCCAAGAAAATCGGTTCAGCTGTTTGAAAGTTATCAGCTCTTTTCTAGTTACTGTAACCTTCACTTGTCGGGGGTGTTAAATTTTTTAATTTACACTTGTTTAAGATAATGATGCAATGGTGATAATGATTTTAATTAGGTAGGTACGTAGATTTAATTTTAACGGTTCCAAATGCATCTTCCTGGCCTTCGATACCATCGAGCCTTAGAGCCCTCTCTGGTAGAGCTTATATGTATGTTAAAGCTAAACCCTCCGGTGATGCTGTTACGGCCAAGTTTTACTTTGCCCCCTCATTGAAACTTGTTTCTTGTTGATTTCGTAAACCCAACAATATCTCTTGTATACCGTTTGTTAGGTCTTCTTAACAACCTTGCATCTCTTTGTTCACATCTTTACCCATGAAGTGAAAGTTGGTGTTCTATTCTATCTGCACATTCTTAAAGCCATCCAATTCTTGTTTGGTGAGATGTCTGTTGTTTACCAAACAAAATATCTGTTTGTGACACCTATTATTTATTATTATTGCTTTATGAAATTAGTTGTTTTGCCCTCTTCTTGTCGAATGATTTCAAGAACAATTCGATTACCTAAGTAAACTAATTAAGGTCAAATCATTATTAGATACGTAAGTAGGTATGGATTAGTAGGTAAGTATTCAGTTTATCACGCTAAGTAGCAACTAAAACAATTACAGAGCCTTGAAATGCCAAGGAATCACTAGCGTTCACTAGTTGGAGCTAAATAAGTATAATCTTTTGTTTGTCAAAATAATTTCAAAGTTCAATATTTAGTCAGCATCACATCCATTGTTGATAAGTGCTCTCATTTCGCTCGGTACGTTTATCTTTGACGAACGGACGGACGTGGAATAAAATGTCAATAAACGAAATATAAAAACAAAGGGAAAAAGATTGTTTTGTGATAAGTTTATAATTTTGTGTTTGGGCGGTTCGAGTAGTCAGTTTGTTGAAGAGTGCAAAATGTTGCGCGTGCGTCGCTTGGCGAGAGACGTCGTCGGACGAAGGTTTTACTCTGTGATTGGGTATGACTCCTTTCCGGAAAGCAAGATTGTTTTTAGTCTAGAGGTGAGTTAAGAAAATTAGATTAGGAGAGACTAAGTACAAAGGCTTAGATCTCATCATCAACCAATATACGTCCACTGCTGGACATAGGTCTCTTGTAGAGACTTCCACACGCCACGGCCTTGCGCCACCTGAATCCGGCGACACGGTTTAAGGTGCCCACGCACTCGAACTGAACTGCAGCGGAACTGCGCGTCGCGTCAGCGCCCCGCACGATATTCTCTCCAGCCGCGACGCGCGTACGTCACTGCCGCGCGGCGCGGCTTATTACTTATACTTACTTACTTATTATTTATACTTAGGTATAGAAACAGTAAAATATGGCGGCGCCTAGGTTTATGTACCTACCTACGCTATAATTATTCTTCCTAGACTTTCGACGTGGTGACGCCCGCGTTTGCGAGCCTTGTTGTGTAGGTAATAGCTAACGAAATTTTGTTCTATGGTAGGTAGAGACGTGTCCGCGCCACGTCTATGTTTTATTTCTATTTATATACAAGTTAGCCCTGGACTGCAATGGTTAACCAGCTAGGTGATTCGCTAACTCAGTGTCTAACTTCTACATGATAGCCACTGAGTTTGCTTGGTTCTACATTGCTGTTTCAATGGGCGTTAAAAAAAATTTGTCGTAGAAAACCTTCAATGGATTTAAAAATGAGTATATAAATTCGGTAACTTAGTGTCTAATACTGAAAGATAGCCGCTGAGGCTATTTTTCAGTAATTACCCCGCTGGAAATGGTGGGTATGACAATTTTTATCAAACTCAAATCTCTTTGGTTGCTACACGGCATCGTACCGAAACGCTAAATAGCTTGGCAGCACGTCTTTTGCCGTAAGGGTGGTAACTAGCCACGGCCGAAGCCTCCCAGCAGATCAGACCAGAGAAAATTTGGAAATTATATAATTCCAAATTTCCCTTGCCAGATATTTCAAAGCTGGGTTCGGCTTACGCGTTTCTATCACTCATTGCTTAAAACAGCTTACAGCAACAATATCTTTAACTTATAGAATGGGTAGGTACACAAACATGGTGGTTACTATCGCCTGATAAACAAGCTTTTCTAGCTGTGAAATTCTCAGATGCTTCCGACGAAGCTAGAGTCTCAGCGACTTTAGCATCGGAAGCATCTGATTTACCGCTTGAGTTTCTGAATAGGGGCATTGTAAATAGAAATATTACGTATAAATTGTACCTAAGTAGATAGATTTTGTGTGCTGAATAATTCTATTCAATTATTCTATTCTATTTAATTAACCCCCGACCCAAAAAGAGGGGTGTTATAAGTTTGACGTTTGTATCTGTGTATCGGTGTATCTGTGTATCTGTGTATCTGTCTGTGGCATCGTAGCTCCTAAACTAATGAACCGATTTTAATTTAGTTTTTTTTTGTTTGAAAGGTGGCTTGGTCGGGAGTGTTCTTAGCTATAATCCAAGATAATCGATTCAGCCGTTTGAAAGTTATCAGCTCTTTTCTAGTTACTGTAACCTTCACTCGTCGGGGGTATTATAAATTTTTAATTTACACTTGTTTAATTTAATTGCAATAATTCTACTTGTATCATTTCCAACGCAAATATTGAAGTAAACACGGAAACACTTAAACTGAATTCTATTATCTATCTATGCACTTTATGAATTGTAAACAACATGCTAATCGTCGCTTTGTCTAGATATGAGTAACTTACTAGATAGATACTGGGTGCTTGATGATACACGCTTGTGTAATATTACTGTATCATGCATACAAATTATTGACAACTATAGTACGCGACAGGGCGAGATGGCAATCACACTAATATTATAAAGGAGAAAGTTTGTATGTGTGTGTGTGTGTGTGTGTGTGTGTATGTTTGTTACTCCTTCACGCAAAAACTACTGGACGGATTGGGCTGAAAAGAATGGAGATAGATTATACCTTGGATTAGCACATAGGCTACTTTTTATCCCGGAAAACCAAAGAGTTCCCACGGGAATTTTAAAAAAACCTACATCCACGCGAACGAAGTCGCGGGCATCAGCTAGTCGATGTATAAGGCAAGTGCGCCCCGCACACCCGCACGTCAACCGCGTTATCCCGCACAGGGTTAGTGTGGAGGCTTGTAACTGTGCGGGACGTCCCCACCCCAATTGCCATCTTGATCTGTCGCGTGCTATAGTTACTATGGAATTTAATAAAACCCGTGAGATGTTAAACCTATCGAGACCACCGCAGTGAGGCATTGTACCTACCCAAGATACTGGCAGCATCCCTTTTGATGGCCAAACTAATTCTTTGCCCAAGGTAGCTGCCAGCTCTCGGGTCCTTGGTTGACTCGATAACCCTTTTCGAAATTTCCTCAAAAAGAGCTCGAGGCCCGGTCCCCACGGCCCCAAGGTATCCACGCTAAAAGGTACAAATATGAAGCTGAGGATTTTGTTATAATGTTGATTGCATTTATAACAGAGTAATATAATATGATAGGTATACTATAACACTCATCCTGTTATCATTTTCCTATCAAACATGACATTAACCTATGAGGAGGACATTGACTATAATATAAACATTGATAAAATAGGTACATTTAGTATTTACTTACTCACTTAAATGTTGGTATTTAACAACAAACATAATCTTCACTTCCACAGTGTAATTAAACACGAAAATCTGTTTGACGTTTGTCTGGTTGTTTCCTTTACGTGATTAAGAGGGGTCTCTCCGTCACTCGCTCCATACAAATGTAGTTCGTTTCTTATTTGAATACTAACCAATCATACTCAATGGAATTTTGTAGAAAGGTTCCGGGAACTAATATCTATGCCTGTGGTTTTCTAGATTTCCGTTACAATATTCGGTTTCGTATTAAGTTACGCCTCTTACGCCTAAGGTCTTAAAAATTCACATACAAATCTTTGAGCCCCTGTAATTTTAAAACAACATATTTTTAGAAAAATCTAAAATACTACAGGCACAGATATTAGTTTCTAGAAAATATCTGCAAAATTTCATGGACTTTGGTTGCTTAATATTCAAATGAAATTGGGGCTACGATTGTATGGAGAAAGTGACCTGTTAAACACGAGAATCTGTGATCTGTCAACAGAATCATTATATCTGAGAATCATTACATTTACAGTATTTCTAAAAATTATGAAAATTGGCCTACATTTACGGGGAGAAAAATGGCAGCGCTTTTTATATGAACTACTAGACGATCCTCTTAGGTTTCTAGAAAGTAAGTAAAGTCAAAATCATTTATTCAAAGTAGTACGCCTTTTGTTTTTCGGATTTGTTAGTTTTGAAAGATGATATCATAGAGGTGATAGTTAATTACGTAAACTAAAGCTACAAGGATTCCAAACGCGCCCAAGTCTGAGAAGAGGCCACAAAAACTCAGCCGGGTATTCAAAGTTAGTTAAGTTGTTGATGTTATATTGTCTATCAGACAGTTTATCCATTTGTACTGGGTATAAATAGATAATAGAAGTAATTGGTACGATAGGAACATTGCGGCGCGTCGAGCCCGGGCAAGGTCCAATTGCATTAATTACGCATACACGTGCGGTTTGAGTGTCATGGCGTCTGTAGAGACACGTTTCATTTGTCGCATCAGAACCAAATCAAATCATTTAGTTGCTATCCCATTTCAATACAAAAGTAGTGTGTGCAAACGAGCATGCGTATTTTCTTAAAATAGTCTCGGTCAAAAGGTCGGTAGCTCGGTAGGTACCTTAAGAGGGGTCTCTCCGTCACTCGCTCCATACAAACGTAGTTCCAATTTCATTTGAATATTAAGCAACCAAAGTCCATGAAATTTTGCAGACATATTCTAGAAACTAATATCTATGCCTGTGGTTTTCCAGATTTCTGTTAAAATATTCGGTTTCAACGTTACGCGGTCTTAAAAATTCACATACAAATCTTTGAGCCCCTGTAATTTTAAAACTACATATTTTTAGAAAAATCTAAAACACCACAGGCACAGATATTAGTTTCTAGAATATGTCTGCAAAATTTTATGGACTTTGGTTGCTTAATATTCAAATGAAATTGGAACTACGATTGTATGAAGTAAGTGACGGAGAGAGCCCTGTTAAGACTCCATCATGCAGGTTTCCTCACGATGTTTTCATCAAATGAATCTACCACTGATTCGGAATGCCTTTCCTACCGAGAAGAACCCTTGTGTACCGTATTTTTATTCCAAACTTATGTACCTAAGTAGGTAGCTTATTGGTTTTATGATTATCGATCGCGGCGGATCGGTAATAGCATTGCTATTATCCAATGGGAATGAGCAATGATCTGCGAATCCTTTTTGGAAAAAGACATGGCTACCTGTTCTTAGCATTTGGATAGGGTAATAATTTAATCTAGCCTGGACTGATTGTCAACGTCCACGAAAGGTCGAACACGATTCTTACTTTAAAGTAGCATACACATTCGGTCAAATTTATTTTTAGTATTTTCATCAGTGCGGACATTTTTACTCAAAAAATATTTATCTCGTATATAAACCATTTTTCCTTTCTTGAGTTAAAAGGTAAACTTTTGTGGTTTACATTGCTTATGTAAAATATTTGCACGCCATTACATGGCAAGTGTAGTGACACTAAAATAAATTGTAAAATCTATGCTAACCTAACATTTGAGCAAATAAATGATTATGATTATGATTATGAAAAAAAGCGACTGGAGAAAACACCATATTATACCTTTAGTAATCAAATTATACTTAGTAATAAAATAGGTAAGTTAATGAACAAAAGAAAATGTCATGACGTTTTTGAAAATTGCAACCTGTGATTGTAACTATATCCAATTATCCACGTAATAATAATATCCAATCATGTTTCAATTTAAGGGTGAATATAGATTAAAGACCCAAAAATATTGAATTATCAAAAGTATTGCTAACTTTACGTAACTTTAAGTAAGTAATTACTTATAATTCTTAAGTAGTGAGCCACAAGTTTCAATTTAAGTTTAAAAGCCTCATAAGTTTGGTTTTTCCTTGTATCGTTAGTTTTTAGTTTGTACTCCTAGTAAGGATAAAGCTTCGCTTTTTAGTCTGTACCTAAGTTAAAGCAAAAACGACTGTATCTGAGCAGTATGGATCATAGCTTTTACTTAAAGAAAAACAGATAGAGAGTTTGTACGCGGCTTGGTGTTAAAATTGCATAAACAAAATCCGATGGAACAAAAAGCCGTATTGGACAAAAGCCATAATGGTAATGCGTTTATTTCAGACAGGTGAGGGAGATTTTCGCTTGGGATCAAAGGGTAAAGATTTAATACTGTTAAAACATACGATATTATTTTCGTACTGTGATCGAGGCAGGTTTTCCTGTCCCCGAATATCGTGTGCTATTTCATCATTGTAATATTAAGTCAAATAGGACACGACGGACGGACGGACGGACAGACAGACAACAAAGTGATCCTATAAGGGTTCCGTTTTTCCTTTTGAGGTACGGAACCCTAAAAATGATAAAAAATGGTGTACACTGTACATACATAAAAATTACACAGTAGGTACAAAATAAAATATTTACTTACCTAAATTTTTCGATTTTTTATGGCTTAAGATTAACAACTACCTATATTTGTAATATAATAGTACAATCAGGAACACGGTCAATGACAACCCATTTTATCAAAGCACGTTTATCAGACCACAATACTGTAGAAACTTTTCTTTCGCCTGAGTTGAAAAAAAAAAACTCGACGTTTTTACACCCACCGTATGTTTACTTAACGGCGATGTTAAACTGGGTGTTTTATGCGATTATTCGCCCTTCCAGTCCCCCCACAGCTGGTGACCATCTCACGATTCTCACCCGTTTTGAAATTACAATTAGGACCTTTATTGAGATTATGTTCCATAAGTCTGAACCTCCCTGAGTGTTGAATGGGATTAATTAAATACAATAAATTATACAGGGACCTACATACCACCGTAGCACAGAGTAAGGAAATTATATTACATACAGAGGTTCCATAAAGCCGTCTAGACAGAGCAATTGTGCGGTAAGTGAGGAGAAGTAAAGGAGTTAGGGCCCTACGGGCCCTATGTTGAAGAGTTGTCGTGGTCGGTGGTCGTCATTCGATGTCAAAGTCATCACCCTACTGAATCTTTCTTTATACTATGACTGTAGTTTGACAGTGATCTGTGTTTTTCATTTAATTTTTCGTGATTGCGTTTATTGAAAAGTTGTGAATTCGATGCTAAGGGTCAGTGACATTGAAAATAATTCAATTTGACACAGAATGGTACTGGGATGGAACCATAAAAAACCTAAATCACTGGTACAATCTTAACCCCCACGTTTTGTTAACTGACTTTTTTTGCTTTAAATTATTCTTTACTGTGCACAAAATTACAATGTAATAATTAATTGATACGATTATCGATTTATATCGTCTAATTTGCAGCTTGATAATAATTTTATTTTAATATACTTAAGTAACAATAATTTGTGCCACTTGTAATATTATGTAGGTATATCAAGACTCTCGGTTCAGAAAGAAGATTAAGAGATAACTTAAAATTTAAAAAACCCCCGACACAAAAACCTCAAAAAACTAGAAAAGAGCTGCTAACTTTCAAACGGCTGAACCGATTTTCTTCGATTATAGCTGAGAACACTACACAGATACATAGATACACACGTCAAACTTATAACACCCCTCTTTTTGGGTCGGGCGTTAAAAAGCCAATAAAAAACACAGAAGTTGCGCTTTAAAAAAATAGTATGATGCAAACTGTTTTCCTCACATGATCAAGTTTGCGTGATCAAGCCTCTACGAATACGATTTATGATAAAATGCTAACTTTATTTATAATCGGGAGCCATCATAATAAGGGTCAAGGGTACAATTGTCGTCAGTAAAATAAACTGATTTATATACTTATTACTTAATCAATTTAATATTTTATCATAAACTAGCTAGAAAATCAAAGAGTTCCTACGGGATTGCGAAAAACCCACCCGCTTAACCGATTTGTATGTTTGGTACCGAGGTAGCTTGCGTCCCTGTAATTGGCATATCCCGGAAAATCAAATACTTCCCACGGGATCTTTAAAAAACCTAAATTCACGCAGACGGAGTCGCGGACATCCTCTAGTATGTTTATAAAAAGTACTATTTTTAATGTATTAGTGTAAGTAGCCGTAAGTAAACCATACATATAAAAACATTATAAACTTTAGTACCCTAAAATTAGGTACGGTTTCACTCCACCTGAGAAAATGCCCAGAAAAGAAAAGGAGTTTTTTATCTATAAATGCTTATCTTAAAGTATTCTTTGGTAAAAGGGCTTTAGTTAGGACTAAATCTTCATTTCGAATAATCTCGGAATAATTGAGGGAAAATGTTCATTTTCATTCGCACTTAAGATCTCAGTAGGTAATAATAATTCAAAAAGTCAGCCCTTAGGGAGGAATAATCCCAACTTTCTAGTATTCGTGGTTGCTATTGGTTTTGTTTAATTCTCTATAGGACCTACCTAAAAGGACACTTAAGTACGTAATCTCTTCGCTAAGGAGTAATGGTGAATCAATCAATTTGTATAAAAAAAAAATTGTAGGAAGACACTTGCAGGGCCCGCGTTGTACGTGTTTGGCCAAAAAAAAAGGAATCACAAGCTTAATTCGCTACAATCCTCCTAGACAGACAAATCTGTAAAGTATACTGAGTATACCGTGCAGTATCTCTAGCCCTACCATTACTATAGAAGCAAGAAAAGCAAGCCATGTACACCAACACACAACACCACACAAATCTTCTAGAACAACCCCACTATGCATTATTGCAAAGATTCTCTGCGATGGATTGTGGAGTCTACGTCTCCTGAGGATGCCCGGTGTTGGACTGAAACGTTGAGTGTGTTCTGGAAAATTTGTGTGGTGTTGTGTGTTTGGGAGTGTGTATTGTTACATTGTCGGTGAAAGATTTAATTATATCGACAAATCACCAAATATAATAGAATTGTGATTATATCTACCAGTAGTGTGTATTTAAGCATACTTACAGCTGTCGTTAAAATACGATATACCCAGCACGTACCTCTTACTACCTGCTTGCAAATAGAGAGCAAATTAAACTTTTTAATGGACCCAAGAGATTTATCCGGGTCTAAACTGTGCAACTCTTAGAACCGAATCGAGGAAAACTTTAAGCAAGATTTATACCTTCTTAAAAACTTTCAGTGTGTCTTAACAAGTTAAGAGTAGGATTTGCCAAGCTTTCTTGGTGTTTCTTGGATATTCTTTCGAGTCGGGTGGTTGTGGTCTTATGTAGGCCTATAAGTACTAATATTATAAATGCAAAAGTGTGTCTGTCTGTCTGTATGCTAGTTTTACCAGTTTCACCGATTTTGACGCAATTTGGTACAGAGTTATAGCTTACATCCCGGGGACGGACATAGGCTACTTTTTATTCCGGAAAATCAAAGAGTTCCCACGGGATTCTTAAAGGCTCATTCGTTTATCCAATTTATATGAAATCGGGTAGGTACAGAGGTAGTTTGCGTCCCGGAAATTGACATCTAAGGCAAAAATTGTTATGCCGGAAAAGCAACGAGTTCCCACGGAATTTTTAAAAACCATCATCTAGTTATAAATAAATAATAAAATAATTATATTCTTCTCTGCTGTCAGCTTGGCAGAGCGGTCGTGGTCCTATCACTCCTACTGCAGTATTGTGGCACGCTTGTCTATGGTTCTCTGTTTCTTTCTGATAGCTGCCTTCCTTGTGTACTCATGTAAGAGGTTAGAGGATGTCATGAGAAGGGATTAGATATTAGTTCCTTCTAAAGTCTGATCTTTGTTCTCAGGGTACGAACGTAGACAAGCGGACATTAGCTGGGACGGAGCGTAAGCAGAGAACGTTCTCTGACAGGTCGCAGTTGAAGTACGCCAGGAGACTGGTTGTCAAACTGGGAAGTGCAGTCATTACTAGAGAAGATGGAAATGGTCTGGCGTTGGGACGGTTAGCTTCTATTATTGAACAGGTAAAGGTCTTTTCTGATCTTCTCTCTTCATTAATTTCTACATCGCACGTCATCTCTTTATCTCTCACTTCTTTCGTCTCTGGTTTCTTAGGAATTAGGATTACGCTTGAAATATTGTTTATTGAAACCAAAGATATTATAAAACTTCAGATGGGCAATGCTCATTGGTACATTTGCAGTTTAAAAATTGAAGTCAAATTCGTACTTACACGTGTTTGTCTGACACAGACCACATACTCGTAGTTACAAGCGCGGGCGCAATGTTAATTGTTAACTCATCTTTTGTAAAACGACACCTACAAGCATGTTTCAAAATGTGGCCGTTTATTACCAGTCTATACTTGCCAAACTTGCTGATTGAAACAAGAAACAAGATAGCATTGTTTCGAGAGCGTTTTTGACACGAAAGCACGAAGCGATCCCTCAAGTAGCCTTAATTCTAGTGCATATAATCATTCTGACAGGTTAATGAACTGTTAATAATAACTTTACAGGTAGCAGAATGCCATCATGAAGGGCGTGAGTGCATCATGGTGACGAGCGGAGCGGTGGCGTTTGGTCGGCAGAAGCTGACCCACGAGCTGCTCATGTCTTTATCCATGAGAGAAACACTCTCACCCAGTGACCATACTAGAGAGGTAAGAACATCCAATCTGCAGAAAACAACCCCCCAGTTGATAGTGATGACTGCTGTGGTCTTAAGTGGTAGGTCTTGAGTTCAATTTCGGGCAAGGTCAGTATGACAAAAAACACGGAATCCTTTCAAAGCAAAAGAAATGGCAAACCCTTATCGATACAATATGTGGACCATATCGCGTGGAATCCGATTAGGGGTATGGACTTATAACTACCATGCCCCTTTCCAGGTTAGCCTGCTTCCGTTTTTCTATTATTGGCTCATCACATCCCACCAGTTCAGATAGTTTTGGTTTGGAATGCCCTTTCTACCAAGAAGAACCAAAATACCACAGAATACATCTTAATATTACATACTGGGTACTTAACGAGCCGTAAATCTAGATGAGATGGTCGAGTTACACCCGAATCCAGTCTCTCGGTTCGTATTCCCTCGGATCAGATTTGAGTCGGAATAGTGCACCAAGCGCTCGAGTGAATACGTCCAATTTTGTAAACCCTCTCATATGAAAACGAATCTGCCTTCAAATCGAATTTCCAAATAGATTCTCTGAGCTATGATAACTGGCATGTTCAATTTCGCCGATGTTCTGATAAATCCTGCCGATGTTATGTTACAATCGGTAGATGTTATGTTAAATTATACGGCAATTAATTCCCTTGGAACGGAGATGGATCCTAATGGGTCCCGTGCGTTGACACATTCGCCCCGTGTGTCCCTCACACTGCATCAGGACCAGGAGCCGCCTGGCTGTCCAGTGTGGAAATGCAGCCAATATTCTTGGCACCAGTCCACGCATGCATGATTTGTACAGTAAATAATTAGATGATGCTAGCTTTAAGTTCTAATGTAATATTTTCAATTAAAAAGGTTTAAAAAGTATTTAGTTAAACAAATAATACGTAGCTGAACATCAAATGTAACAGCCTATGTCGTGTTATGATAAATCCTGTCGATGTTATGTTACGATCAGTCGATGTTATGTTAAATTATGCGATGTTATTGTTTTAGGACGCGGGCAGCACGCTGGACCCTCGCGCGGCGGCGGCCGTCGGACAGTCGGAGTTGATGGCGATGTACGACGCTATGTTTTCGCAATATAACGTAAAAATTGCTCAGGTAAACTTTTATACGAGATAGTCGTGAAAAAGTTTCTATTTTTACTCGAGATGTCACCTATACCTTTTCCACAGACTAGTCAACCTCGCAACTTCGTAAAAATTTAAGCTCTAACAGCACTTTTCACTTGGTGGCTAAGCTGATTCTACAAAATTACTATCCATGATCCAAGGTATAAATATTAAAGAGATATTGTTGATCTAAAGATTTTAAAGATTGTTTATTGATTTGTCCTTCTTCATATCGTATCAGAGAAACGGATCGACTTGATTTTTGCATGGATACTAAATGACCTGGAGAGTGACATTATGGCTACTTTTTATCCCGGGAAATCAAATAATTTCTACGGAATTGTTAAAAACCTATTATTTTTAAACGTATTTGAGCTATTGAGGCTCAACAGTTTATAGCCATTTTAAAAGTTCAAAACTGTTTCAGGTTCTAGTAACAAAACCCGATTTCTACAACGATGAAACTAGGAAAAATTTGTTCTGCACCCTTTCCGAGCTGATATCTCTGAACATAGTGCCCATCGTGAACACGAACGACGCGGTCAGTCCTCCGATGTACATCCATGACGATACTGTTGTACCTGGCACAGGGAAAAAGGTATTCTTCTTCGTAATATTATATTCTACTTGAAACTAGGAAGATTTGTTCTACACCCTCTCCGAGCTGATATTTCTGAACATAGTTCCCATCGTGAACACGAACGACACGGTCAGTCTTACGATGTACATTACATATCGATAAGCATAGGCTTCATAAAAAAGCGCCACTCGCACTATCTCTCAGACTAAAAGATGAGAACAACATTGTATTAAATAATAATGTAACTACCTACCATCCCATACATTCTAATGATAAAATTAAACTCTTACAGTCAATTCTTGGTAGCTTAGCAATTCAATACTTGTTTATTTTATTTGAAGGGTATCGGTATAAAGGACAACGACAGTCTGTCAGCGCTCTTGGCTGCCGAGATCCAGTCAGACCTCCTCATCATGATGTCGGACGTGGACGGGATCTACAACAAGCCGCCCTGGGAGGACGGGGCTCGCATGATGCACACCTACACAACTAAGGAGAAAGACCAAGTGCAGTTTGGACAGAAATCGAAGGTAAAGTCGTCATAATACTGGAGAACCAGAGTACCTAACCGAGATAACTCAATGAGTCGCGACGCTAAGGCACAGATCATGTCAAAGACTGAATTTTCGGTAGATGTGGTCCAAGATTAGGTACGATTTCGAGTCTTTAATTCTATTTAATACCAAAGTAATACAATGCGATATTTAAGACATGCCACACGGTCATATGTTTGAATAATTTACTTGCAGATTTTCTTATCGGAATATTCTGATTCTGTAACTACTTATAATATATTGTTTTGACGTACAAAAGACTGTCGCATGTTGTTTAACTGCAGGGCTCTCTCCACTTACTCCATAAAATCGTCCATTCGTCGTATTAATGTCCAAATATGTAATTTTATTTAAGTCTTTGTAATGTTCAGGTTGGTACAGGCGGTATGGACTCCAAGGTCAACGCCGCGACATGGGCCATGGCCCGAGGAGTCAGTGTCGTGATATGTAACGGCATGCAAGAGAAAGCCATCAAAACTATTATCAGTGGACGAAAAGTTGGCACATTCTTTACTGATTGCCCTACCACCTCTACAACTTCGGTAGATATTATGGCCGAGAATGGTAACAATTTACTATTTTTTTACTATGGAGAGGAAACGAAACTAAAGCGGTCTAATTGCCATAATTTTTAACGTCTTCCAACATTAATAGAGATCTGGTTTATTTATTTATATCAAATTAAAACTACTGCTTTTCAGGCTAACAATATGCGTTAAGTTTGATCAATGTTTAACTGACAGTAGAATTTGACCTGATTTCATATTCCCTAGTATTTTAAATTAATACACTATAAAATTTCTTAAATTTTCTTCCAGCTCGATCGGGCAGTAGAGTTTTACAAAAACTATCTCCCAGTGAAAGAGCATCAGCGATTCATTCATTGGCTGAATTGCTATTGGACAGAAAAGATCAAATCTTGGAAGCAAATGCAAAGGATTTGGAAGAAGCAACAAAGACTGGTCTTGAAAAACCACTCTTAAACAGACTGTCCCTTAGTGAAGGGAAATTAAAAACTTTGTCTATTGGACTAAAACAAATTGCTGATTCAAGTTATGAAAACGTAGGTCGCGTATTACGAAGAACTAAGCTAGCAGAAAACTTAATGCTCAGACAAGTTACAGTTCCCATTGGAGTCTTGCTCGTAATATTTGAGTCAAGACCAGATTCGTTACCACAAGTGGCCGCTTTAGCTATGGCTTCAGCTAACGGTCTTCTATTAAAGGGTGGAAAAGAGGCAGCATTTTCAAACAAAGCATTAATGGAACTTGTAAAGGAATCGCTTTCTCCAGTTGGAGCAGAAGATGCTATATCCTTAGTTTCGACAAGGGAAGAAATAAGTGATTTGCTAGCAATGGAAAAGCATATCGATTTGATTATCCCTCGAGGATCATCAGACTTAGTCAGAAGTATACAAAAGAAATCCCAGCATATCCCCGTATTGGGACATGCTGAAGGTATTTGTCATGTTTATTTGGATAAGGACGCAGATCCAGTTAAAGCACTGAAAATAGTTAGAGATTCTAAATGTGACTACCCAGCCGCTTGCAATGCTATGGAAACATTACTGATTCACGAAGATCATTTAAACGGAAATCTATTTAACGAGATTTGTAATATGCTGAAAAATGAAGGTGTAAAGATTCACGCTGGCCCGAAGCTTGCCAATCATTTGACTTTCGGTCCACCGCCAGCGAAAAGTATGAAACATGAATACGGGTCGTTGGAATGTTGTGTAGAAGTTGTAAGCGACATGGACGCGGCGATAGAACATATTCATAAGTTCGGAAGCTCACACACTGACGTCATTGTAACGGAGAATGGTAAAGATATAGGATTTAATATTTTGTGATTTGTGGTAGGTACATAATACATATAAGATAATGTTTGAATTACTAAGTCCTTTTATTAATGTGAGAAACTTATACATATAGTAGTTTATAGAATCTTATAAGGTTGACTAATTAGATATTTTTTGACTTACTAAAACAATCTTGTCTAACTTTTCCATTTGGTAAGAATTAACTGCAAAATCTAGTTTACATTTTAATTTTTTTTGTGATGTAACCACAAATTCACGGTTTTCGGATTTTTACTTTGTGCTTTATTACCTACCTACCTGCCAAAATTTGTGATTATAGGTCAACGGGAATTACCCTTTAGGTTTTCTTGACAGACACGACAGACGGACAGACACAGTCTGTGTAGACAGACGACAAAGTGATAATATAAGGGTTCCGTTTTTCCTTTTGAGGTTTGGAACCCTAAAACAACCATATGACTATTATATTTTCATGTTACAGACACCACAGCAAAGCAGTTTTTGCACGCAGTCGACAGTGCGTGCGTATTTCATAACGTGTCATCCCGCTTCGCTGATGGTTACCGTTTCGGCCTCGGTGCGGAAGTCGGAATTTCCACAGCTAGAATACACGCAAGAGGTTTGTATTAAACGGAATTTACATTACAAAATTTGTAGCACGAAATTAGTTTCACTACATTAATTTCACTACCAATTGCACGTGTAAACGTCTATTTTCATGATGCATGCATTACGAAATCAGACGTTTACACGTGCAATTGATAATGGAATTAATGTCGTGAAACTACTTTGGTGGCACTAATTTAGTAATGTCTTATTAGATTAACTAGCCGAACCACCCTGGCTTTCTTTGGGTGGAATTCCCGATAATCCTTCTTAGCGGGAGTCTACACAATGACACCGACGTTATGTTATAAGTAACAATAATGCAGTCTGAAATGGAAGCGGCAAAACTTGGAAGGGGTATGGCTGTTTTATTAAACCCATAATCCTATTCGCCATCCATCCAGCCCATCAAACCTTTGAGGTAATTTAGATTTAATTCAGGTCAGGTCGTTGATAGTAAAAAATCGTAATTTTATGCCGCACGTATTTTCATCAGTAGGTAAATGCTTTTGGCGCTTGTAGGCGTCAAATTTCAATCTATTTTTCACATTTTAAAACTTGTTTCTATTCAGGGCCAGTCGGCGTTGAAGGCCTTCTAACAACGAAATGGATTCTCGAGGGCACGGATCACACGGCCGCTGAATTCAACGAGGGAAAGCGAAACTGGGTTCACGAAAAATTACCCGTCAATTGACTTAGGAACATTTTCTGCAGAACCCGCAACTTTTTGATCTTAAATTTTGCGAACGTTCTGTTTAAATTTAAATATAAGCGTTAATGAACTTAAATAGAATCGTAATACGCTTTACTCAAAGACCTAAGAGATTAGTAAATTAGTAAGTAAATGTAGACTTATATAATATTGACGTGGACGTAAAACTGCTGGACTCAGGGATTTCCACATTCCACCAACTTAAATATCTTAATTAAGTAGTATAATTTCATCGTTTTGTATAAAGTTTAACTAATACATAACTGTGTTTTCGAATTTTGAGATAGTAAATTTTAATGTAAAAATTGTAAATAAAAGCGAAAAATATTTATTTATCTACTAACTTTACTTATACATTTAGTATAAAATGGAAAATATCTAGTACTTAATAAGAAAATCGAATCATGTTATCTCAGATTTTTTAATGTTTTTATAACAAGAATAAGTCTTAGTTTACTAACAGTGTCTAGTTTTTTATAATAGGTAATTACATCGAATATATTTTGAAGTAAACCGAGTGTTCAATCCCCGCCTAATCTAAATATGCTTTTAGTTACATAGAGTAAATTCATTTTCTTTATAGAAGGGTAAGGGTAAGCCCGCACTACGAAATTTCCCCGCGCGATTCAACCGCAAATTTCTGCGATATTATGGGATTTATATGGAGCCACAAGCATTCGCGTAAAAACTAAAGCGCGAACGGCTCCATACAGTAACTATGTCACAAAATTCTCCCTTCGGCGTCCCAAGCCTATCGTCCTATGGTGATCCAAGGACGATAGGGATAGCCTAGGCTAGGATCGCATAGTTATGCCACTGATCCAGGAGGAGATCGTTCCGCCATGCTAATGAATAGCTTCTGTTCTATTTTCTTTTCTGTTCTATTTTCACTAGTCTCGCGTTAATTCTTTCAGAAATAGTCTGCAAGTCCTATTGGAACCCAGCGATAAAGTGATTTGAGCTGTTGTGGGCTACCGAATGGCCCGAGTTAACTACGCCACAAATCCTCTTACGTTAGACATTTCAACTTCCCTATAGACCGAGGAAAATGTCACTTCATAAATTTTTATTATGACATCACTGGGAGGCCAGATAAGGTTTGGACTTGGCCATTATTCAGCCCATTAAGGATGGGCGTACACGTTTCGCATGGAGGTTAATCCAGGGGTAAACGGGTTAGTATGATTGGCCACGCAAATCGGCCGTATCTTTGCCAGTTAACATAATTCGGAAGAGGATTTTACGTTAGCTAATTACTGGGATTCTGTCCATTTGGACGGTCCGCCAAATCCAATTTTATTATGGGTTTGCAAATCCGGATCTTAATTGGGCATTTGAATGCGCACTTTTCTACCAAGCGTAGCTGGTGTGAATCATGGTTTTGTAACTATGATTGAATTTAAAAAAAAAACCCTTTGTTGTCTTTTTGTGTGAAATAAAACATCAAGGAATATTTGTGTGCTATATAGCTACTCGTATGTTATAGAGGTGAGTACCTATCTGAAAATGAATTTAATTGACCAATTTACATTGGGACAGCGTGGTGGATTTAAATATGCCTTTTAATCATCATCATCATCATTAGCAAACCATCGCTGGCTCTTTTTTGAATAAGGGTTTCCTCTCAGAATGAGTAGGGTTTGGCCATAGTCCACTACGCCGGCTAAGTGCGGATTGGTAAACGTCACTTTGAGAAAGTTATAAAGAACTCTCAAATATGCAGGTTTCCTCACGATTTGCTCAAAACGCACAATATAACTACGAAAAGTTTGAGGTGTATATACTAGGATTCCTGCAGCAGTATTGAGGCATATCACAAAAACTAGGTACCAAAATTATACGAAAAATTCCAACTAGCCTTATACATCGATGCCCTAGAATTTAGACCGTCCAAGCACTGCTCTCTGCACGTAGAGTTACCTAGTGCTTAGATATTATGTATCTCAATTAATCAGATAGGTGACTCTATTCTTCAAATGCAAGAGTAATTTTTCACTTTACTCCAACAAGATTAAACTCAGTGCTAGGAGATAAATATCTGCTTTATTTAATCACTCCGTCGGAGATAACTGAATTATATTCATTTAAGTTTAACTTTTCCTGCCTCACATTTACTGCTTTAGCTAGTCTAGCTTACTTAGTTAGCTATTAGTCACGCTTATAGAGATCATAAGTTAAAGTCTTTGTAGAAAACTACTACCCATTTAGCGAATACACACTGCCATCTTCTCGTGAAACTTTCCGAGTCTCAGTGTGCATGCTAAACGACTACCCTTTTACCTAGAATGTTACTAAAAATCACCCTATTCTGTGGTGAATTCCGATGAAGATGATTGGTTGAAAATCCTAATCTCTCCAGGACGCAGGAAAGAAAAAATACTAAGCGATTTTACTTATATGTTTATTCCTAATCCAGTTTGCTTACCCATGTGGCTATATCAAAACATAATTAATAAGATAATTAATAACTTCTAAGAAGGATCACAAAGCGAAATTGAACATTATATTGATTAAAACAAACTGGAACTACAAATGGTTCTTAATTATATGACCACAACAGCTGTATATAAATATTCAGTATGTATGTATATTTAAGTCAAGATTTAAGTGTAAAGTTTTGTTCGTTTCCCGTACACAAGTAAAACGGAAAAGTACACAAGTTTGAACTAAACATTTCGCGAGCGTAGAGTGCCTTAGAAACGTCCGAAGTTTTTGTACTGCAAAAACTTTGGACTTGTAACATTATAAATTCAATAAACAAATCCTTTTCTTGTTTGTAGCGCTAACAAGAGTATTAATTAAGTTACAATTCTATTTTTTTTTAACTTAAACTATTTTTTTTAAACTTTTTTTAAAGAATATTATTCATGCTAAAGTATGACTCTTTCCTCTCCAACTAAGCGTTGAGCTTGTTCTAGGAGTAGGTACGACAATAGTGCAACTGGTGGGGTTATAGCCATGTGGACGAAGTCGCGGAAATCGTCTAGTAACAGAATAAAAGCCATCTTATCTCCCCAGTCCCCTTATAATACAATTATTTTCAATTTAGCCGTCGCCGACGACTTCAAAATGTAGGCTTAGTATAAGAATTTGCATTTAACCGACATTAATAGACTTCGAGTGTACCTTTAAGTACCTTGTTTACCAGCCCAAGTTCGCCCATAGGTACACCTACAGCCAGCACTCCAAGAGGTAACCTAGTGAAATTAAAATCGATAGTAAATGTTTGATTTTAAAACAAGGCAATTAAGGTCCATATTACTTTAAACGTGTTTCGACGCTCGAATTCTATCATCGCTGGCGAGATGTAAAATGTTATACTAAGCCTAGGATACAGTGTAATGCGATTTCATTTAGACGGTTTAGTGTTTGCTTGTAAATTCAATTTGGGGTCGGATCTGGGGTGGTCACGAACTTTGGTCGCACGCGGCGCTCTATGAATATTGCATCAGTTGACTTGAAATTTCACTGAAAAATATGTTTGTTGGGCTTCGAAAGCTTTGAGCCAACTTTGGTGAAGTATTGTACTGTATAAATTCGTGTGTATTTTTAAAGTGAGGCCTTTATGATTGATCCCGTATGCAGATCTTATTTTAGCAGAGCAATCTTTAAAAATAAGTCCTCTTTGTTCATATTCCTTACAAAGGCTGGTCTAGGTCCTAGTCGTTTGTCTTTACTAAGAGCTCCGTTTGACTTAATCAAAGTAGGAGGACGTCAGCGAACCTTTTTAACAAATTAGCATTCGAGCAACGTAGCATCGTAAGTACCGCCGTTTTTCAAAGTTTAATCAGGACGAAGAGAAACTGATTTGAAATCGCCGTATTTTTCGTTGCGGCAATGAAAATTTTGTGTCTTCATAATTTCGTACTTTGTTAATTTTTACTTAGGAAAAGTCATGAAAGCTACGTTCTTTTACCATATTTAGGGTTTCGTGAAAAGAAAAAGGAACCCTTATAGGATCACTTCATCTGTTTGTCTGTTTGTAGCAAGTATTTGGAACTCCCCAGACGATTAGTCATTTGTTGATGGTACTAGAACATCTATTATCGAACAGGCACAGCAATAATTACCGTGCCTATCTAATCTCCCGGGAACACATCCGTAACACATCAATCAGTGTAAAACCAACAGACAGCCGCCGATGCGAGTTTGCGGATTGCTTCCTGATTCAAACACGAAACAGACGCTTTCTAATTACCCACTCAAAATGGAACGCTGCTGAAAATCTCCCTGGTGATGTGAAGAGCGCGTAGGAAGTCCCGGGTTCGATTACAGTATTAGTTATATTTTCTGAATTCTATTCTGATTTGGTTTGGATTGTGACATATTCCCTACCGGGCTTAAAACTTGCCTAATTTGTATTATTGTCCTAATTTCCTTAACAATTTTCTACAAGATTTAGATTTAAATTTATATGTTTTTTTTTTTTTTTTTTTTTTTTATTCTATTATTTTTAAGGGGCTTTTATAGGTGTCCTATATGCCAGCCCCATCGGTACAATCTAAATTAAAGTTAAACTAGGTATATACCTAAAACTACAACAACTTGAGAGAATCACTAACAAAATCATACACTTTCATTGCCGAAACGCTCAAAGGTTTGTTTAAAATACAGTTGAAAATACCAATATTCATAAAATTTAAATTTAGTTCACACATTAGTGTTTCTCTCAAATTGTGATTCCGAACACATGCCAGTAGCAAGTATGAGACATCATCTACGTTACCACATACTTCACAATTGGGAGAATCCCTTTTCCTCATTAAATATTTAAACTTGCCTAACGGCACGTGTCCAGATCTAAGTCTAAATGCTATAACTAACTTATTTCTACTAATTTTACTATTTACAAACTCTGGCAGTTCCATTGCATAATGTTTAAAGTGCACCTATTGTTGCAGCTATCCATTGTGAAATATACTAAAGAAATTTTTCAGCATGTCATTATCACTGATCAATCCAACTACTAGCATTTTAATCTCCTCTATGATAACTTTAAAAATTAATTTCATTTTATTCTCCAAACTTGTTTGTGAAAAGCACACATCCTTAATTTTTAATAGCAACCTTACAAAGTCAAATCTCTTACGTCTCTTCTCATATTCTTCTCTATTTTCTCCTTGGCGTCTTTCTCTTTCTGTGTTTTCAGCTATATATTCTGTATCACCAACTACACGTTCTACCTTACTTCCTTTTTTCTTCCTTTTTTTTTCTTTCTGTGACCCAGTCTGTACCGTCTCAATATTCTCCATTTCTATTTCACTATCTGATGACTCTTCTTTCTTCTCATTATGAATTTCAGCTTCAGTAACTAGAACATCTCTATAAGTCTTATTCAAATTCATCTCATTATAATTTACGTTACGATTGTTGAATTCTTCATTTGTTTCGTTCATATTATAACGCTGACGTCTATCACTTAATTTCTTTTTATCATAATATATAAGCAAAGCCTGTCGATATTTACAGTTTTCCTCACACATAATCTTCCTGATCTCCTTTTCTTTGAGAAATACTGGACAGGACATTCTTTCAAGTGCCATATGATTCCCATTGCAGTTAATGCAAGAATATATCTTGGTCTCACAATTTGAGTGTTGTTCTCCACATTTTGGGCAAAAATCCTTCTTTCTTGGACAAAATTTCTTTGTGTGGCCATAGCGCCAGCAGGAAGAGCACTGCGTGACAGGAAATGTGAATGGTTCCACCTTAAATCTGCACCCGTATATCAGTATATACGAGGGTAAGGTAGGACTCTTAAAACACACCCTTACTGATTCACTCTCAATCCAGTCACCATTTTCTAAACATCTCCTTAATCTCTTAATAGATAAAATTTCGAATTCACTTTCAAAACTCGCGAGCATTTCTTCCTCTTGAACATCTAAATCAATATTTCGTACTACACCGAATATCATTTGCAACCCCTCTGTTAATTGACATCTATAATCTGCTTCCGCAAACCTTTTATTGCTTAGTAGTTTATGAGCATTTTCTTTGTCACCAAACTCTATCAAAACTTTAAAAGGACTTTTATATTTAATACTCAATATGCTTAGTATATTTTCTGATCGTAATAGTTTCGCTAGTGCCATTTGTTTAGGCAAAATTTCCTTTGACGTAACACTCACCTCAATCTTCTCATTTTCTTGTGTTTGTCCCATCATATCGATGTCATCATTCAAATCACTACTACCCGACTTGCGTACAGCGAGACGTTTGGTACGCCGCCGCGCTACCATTGTAAATCCTTCTTCGTCAATACTCGCGCCGCTACTGTCACGCAAACTTTTTTCCCGTTGCCTTTTTTCGCATCGTACACTTCCGTCAAATTCATTTTCACACGAAATATAACGTTCGCACTCCATTTCCTTACTAAATTCACTCATATTCCCATTTTATTATTTTGGTGTGGGTAAACAAAAAACTTTTATCAATTATTGAGAAAGCGTCCGCTCCAACCGAGTGCGTTCGCACGAATGAAAGTGAACACAACATGTATCCAGCTATTTCTGGCGTACAACTTTTATATATTAATTACTTTGGAAAGTTTGCTTAGTAATTTTTGAATATAAGTGTTTTAGTGTAAGTAAATGTGAATATTCTGTAAATCTATAAAGAATTCATGAATAATTTTAATGAAAATATAAGAAAATATAAGTCGAGTCCCAACAAACAAAGTAGGTACATATTTTAATTATAAATAATGTACCGTTTCTCATTCAAATCTTTGAGCAAAGTTTATACAAAAAGACAGGATTAGTGGTATCTTTATCAAAAGGCCTATAGAATTGAAACGAGTTCTGAGGCTGCCTTTTCAGCAAACCAAAGTCAAAGACAAAAGATTTTATTTTTTACAAGTTTTAAAAAAAATTTACAAGTTGGTAAATGAAAGTTAAGGTAATGAATAACTTAAAACAAAAACTACGATGATGTATACGAGTAAGTACTAGCTATCATCATCATTTTACAATAATAAGGCATTTTCCAAGCAAGCGTACAACTAACTAGACCTCACGATTGTTTTCCATAACCTAGGTACATGATTGTCATCAAGCGGAAGCTTATCTAATAAGTAAAAAAAAAAAATAGTTTTCCTACTGATATCTCATACATCACTCAAAAAAAGCCGTGATAGCCTTTTGGTTAAGATATCCCCTTCTATTCGAGAAGTCCAGGGTTCGTGGCCAAACCCTTCTGAGAGGATACCTGTGCTCAAAAATAAGAATAATAAATACATCAATCGCTATGCATCTTAAAACATCTCTAGAGCAAAGGGCAACCTTTAAATACAAGTTAGTTAGTTAAGGCCACACTTTAGTTTTAAAGTATCGGCACAGCTGACGAAAAGTTTGCTCCTGACCCTCGAGTCACTCTTACAAGCATTAGAATTAATTATTATTCATAAAGTAACTGTGGCTTACTGGTTTTGGAAGTTCTCGCGGCTGGACTGAGTTGATAAGCTTTGTAAGTTTCAAAGGTATCTTGAAACTATGACAGTATTAATTTTCATGTTCATAACTTTTTTGACAAATTATTATCATCGAATCAATCTTTTAGTCACAGACCGTGTATCTTCTATTTCTTTATCCCTTTCCGTTAATCCTATATTATTGGTAGGAATTCTCTTGGGATAATAATATAATGGGGTGGGTTCCTAAATCCTTCCGCATACAATTAGACTCGA
The DNA here is from genome assembly GCF_905333055.1 of Maniola jurtina. NCBI lineage: Eukaryota > Metazoa > Arthropoda > Insecta > Lepidoptera > Nymphalidae > Maniola > Maniola jurtina. The sequence goes on from NC_060040.1 coordinate 2,886,041, forward strand.
GAACAAGATTTCGATTCTTAGGTTAATTTACAGTTATTATCAGATGTTAGTGATAATAACCGGGACCGACGATTTAACGAGCTCTCTGAGGCACGGAGGGTACAAAAAGGCCAAATTAGACCTCCAAAGTTGGTCACCCATCCAGTTACCTACTATGAACAACGATGCTTTACAATTAATCGCAATCGATTGATATCATCATCATCATCATCATCATCAGCCTGTGGAGGTCCACTGTTGGACATAGGCCTTCCCTATAGAGCGCCACCACATCCGGTCCTTAGCCTTCCTCATCCAGCTACCACACCTCATTCATTAAAACTACCACACCTTTTCAAACTTAGCCCACTTCCATCTTGACTGCTTCATCACAAACCACCACGTGAGATAGCAGTCTTGTATCTTAATGGAAAAAAATGCAAGCTATCGCTGTAGATACCATAATATTAAAAATAGGTCTATTTCCTACCAAGGGAATTTTCGCTTTCATAATATCCCTTGAGATTTCCAGCTCTTAAAGTCTAGCACTAACGTAACGACGCGACGGGTTGGCTGCAGAGCCGTAAAGGCGAAGAACACTTGTAGAACCTGAGAGTACCTACTCGACCGCGCACGAATTTAAACGACATACTTAAAACGTGATAGTTTGTGAAAAGAACTTTCTTTTTTTGGGTATACCAATGATAAACCCTTATCCCTGTACCAAAAAAAAAATCGAATCACTAACCCGAATTTTTATTAAATTCAGTTTTTAAGTATAACTTGCGTTGACGAGCCTTGAGCTCATTTTTCACTATATGAACAATTTTTGTCTTATTTTATGATAAAATTTATCGTTCAGCTAAAAATACAAGCTTGTTTTTATAGTTAGAGAACTGGGGAGCGACAAAGGATATTTTAATCCAGAAAATAAAAGAGTTCCTCGTCCAAGAAGTTCCTATACAATTTTTTAAACTAAATCCACGCTGATGAGATCGCGGGCATCAGCTAGTAAGCTTGAAGTTATATCACGTGGACGAAGTAAATAAATATTTACTTACGAGGGCGGCACTGAAAATTTCGGGAATCAAGGAAGTGACACAACATTACTATTTAAAAATGTATTTATTGCTTTTCGAAGTATTCTCCGCGAAATTTGACACATTTTCCATACCATGGAACCAATCATTGAAGCAACCATTCCATTCGGAAGTTGGGGTCTCCAAAATGGCCGTTTTGTAGGCGTCCACAGCTTCTTCAGGTGATGAAAATCTCTGACCACGCAACGTATTCTTTATTTTAGGGAAAGTACAGAAATCATTAGGGCTTAGGTCGGGGCTGTATGGCAGATGGTCTAATAATTCTATGTTTTCTTGCTCTAAAAACTCTTTTGTTCTGTGCGCGGTGTGAGAACTCGCATTGTCGTGATGGAGGATGATGCGGCGGTTGCAGTTCTCTTTACGGAGTTCAGAAACGACCTGTGGCAAACAAATGCTAGCATACCATTCTGCATTAACCGTTCTTTGTCCCTCAAGAGGAATAGTCGCAACATGGCCGGTTTTGGAGACAAACGTGGCCACCATTTTTTTTGCAACACTTCGTGAACGAACAATTTTTGTTGGCTTTAACTCATTTTCGAACACCCAAACTCGTGACTGGTTTTTTGTTTCGGGTTCGTAGGCGTATATCCAGGATTCGTCACCTAATACGATGTTGTACACAGCATTGGAGGATCCTGCGTGGAATCTTTCGAGAGTTCTGACGCACCAAGTAACGCGAGCCGCTTTTTGCTCTTCACAGAGCAAATGCGGTATCCATCGGGAAAACAACTTTTCTACACCTAACTGTTCATGCAAGATTATTTGTATTTGACTCATGCCAATGTCTAAAGTTGCCTGAATCTCGCGGTATGTCACATGTCGATCTTCCTCAATCAGCTTACGCACAGCATTAACGTTTTCTTGGGTGACTGCAGTTTTTGAATGACCTTGACGGGGATCATCACTGAGCTTGACACGTCCACGTTGACATTCAGCAAACCAGCGATAAATTGTGGTTTTGGATGGGGCTTCATCACCAAATGCAGAAATCATCCGGTCAACACACTATTTTTGTGTTAAGCCACTTCGAAAGTCATAATAAATCATCGCTCTTGAATTTTCTCAAGTCAATTCCATTTTCTCAACGACTAAACAAGTTTGACAAGACATTGTGAAAAGACCGAGAATCTTTTTTTAAATAAATAAATGGTATTCGATTTTTAAAACCAAGGAGTTTTCAATTAAAAAGATTTTAATATGACAGGGACAGTGGAAATATTCCATTCCCGATACTTTTAGTGCAGCCTATGTAGTGTCGACGATTTACTTAACGATTCAAAAGCACTTGGTAACAGTTTATTTTATAAAAACTGTTTCAATTTCAATCTTTATAAAAGTTACGGGTACATATTTTTAGTTTTTAGTAAAACCAAACGTCCAACTCAACGGCGAAATGTATTTCATTAAACGGAATACAGGACAGCTGCCGAGTTTGTTTGAAACAAGCTTGTATTTTTAGGAAAAGCAAACAGTTGCTGCAAACAAATTAGTTTATGGATGTGTAGTTTACTAGATGGGAAAATTTAAAGACCGTAAAGTTTTCATGTCGTTAAATATTCATACGAAACATCTACGAACCTAGTTTTTATTTAAGTGCTTTATATAAGTAATAACTAGATGAAGCTCGCGACTTCGTTCGTATGTAGCTACCTAGATTTAAAAAATCTTGGAGAAAAAGTAGCCTATGTCTAGGTATATCCGGGGTGCAAGCTGTCTCTGTACCAAATTTCGTCAAAATCAGTTAAACGGATGTATCTTGAAAAAGAAACCGACATACAGACAGATACACATTCGCATCTGTAATACTAGATAAGCAGATAATGCCTGCTATATTATAGGGGTTTTTTTAAAATCCCGTGGGAACTCTTTGATTTTTCGGGATAAAAATCGCCTATAATTATTGTCTCTGTTACTCTATCTCTGTAATAATTATTATTAGGTGTAACAAATCCACGTGGATTTAGATTTTAAATTTACGTGGGTTAATATGATTTTCCACATTTTCCAGGATAAAAAGTGGTTTTTGTCACTCATGCAAAAAATCATCCAGGTAAGTTGTGGCGTGATTGGAGGACAAAGTAACAAATCAGAAAACCAATGAACCAACAATGAACCTACAAACTTTCACATTTATTTTATTACGCTTCAAAATATGACCAACATTAATTATGTGAATTTGTTTTACCTACTGGTTTAAGAGGAGTCTCTCCGTCACTCGCTTCATACAAACGTAGTTCCAATTTCATTTGAATATTAAGCAACCAATGTCCATGAAATTTTGCAGACATATTCTAGAAACTAATATCTATGTTTCTCTGTCTAGATTTCTGTTAAAATATTCGGTTTCAAAGTTACGCGGTCTTAAAAATTTACATACAAATCTTTGAGCTCTGTAATTTTAAAACTACATATTTTTAGAAAAATCTAAAACACCACAGACACAGATATATTAGTTTCTAGAATATGTCTGCAAAATTTCATGGACTTTGGTTGCTTAATATTCAAATGAAATTGGAACTACGATTGTATGAAGCGAGTGACGGAGAGAGCCCTGTTAATGATGCCACAAATTCAGGTAGATATTAACGTATGACTGCCTACTTTAACATTGCGGATTTATTAAAATAAATTCAATTCCACAAATAGCAGTGCAAAATATTATATTTTCATTTGAGAACAAAGTTATAATCTGTAGTTTAGAGAATGCATGCTAGGTAACTATTGTTTTGACTTTGCCTATTGTATTTCAACAGCAATGGAATTTTCATTGAAATAGGTCTTTATATTTTCGTCCGCAACTATTCGATTCGTACCTACCTACTTCTTGCGGCATGGACTTGGTTGTAATGCTTTTATGCACTTTGCACTTTGTTTTTATAGCGGCAATTCCATTCCATTCCATTAGTCTGTATGCATCCACTGCTGGACATAGGCCTTTCCAAGAGCGCGCCACCAAACACGGGTCTGCGCCTTCCTCATCCACCCGCTCCCCGCCACCTTCTTCAGGTCATCGGTCCAGCGGGCTGGAGGTCGTCCCACACTGCGCTTACCCGTACACGGTCTCCACTCCACAACACATCTGCCCCATCGGCGGTTCTGCGACAGACATGACCTGCCCAATGCCACTTCAGCTTGCTAATCCTTTGAGCTATGTCGGTCGCTTTTGTTTTATCCCTGAAAGTGATACCCAACATAGCTGCATAGTGCGCTGAGCGACTTTTAGTTTGTGGACGAGGCTAACTGTCGGTGTCCACGTTTCTGCTCCAATAGAATATTCTCTGCAATACAAATACACACTGAAAATTTCAACCTAATTATTATACGGATTATGAGATACAGGTCGCTGACAGACAGGCAGACAGTGGAGGCTTAGGTTAGTGGAGGATAAGGTCTCGTTGGGGTCCGTACCCAAACCTTCATCATGATCAACCCATTTCCGCCCCACTACTGAGTACGGGTCTCCTCTCAGAATGAGAAGGGTTTAGGCCATAGTCTGCCACGCTGGCCCAATGCGGATTGGCAGACTTCACACACCTTTGAGAACATGGAGAACTTTCAGGCATGCAGGTTTCCTCACGATGTTTTCCTTCACCGTTAAAGCAAGTGATATTTAATTGCTTAAAACGCACATAACTGAAAAGTTAGTGGTGCGTGCCCGGGATCGAACCCCCGACCTCCGATTAGTAGGCGGACGTTCTAACCACTAGGCTATCACAGCTTTACCCAAACCTTACCTACCCTTAAAACGGCCTAAAGAAGATTGCTTTCTTATTAGGTAAGTAGTGGGACGTTAATGGACAGTTATTTTATTAGGTAAGCATTGCCGACCACAATCCTGAGAATTACTGGACCAAATCGAATTAGGGAGTCCGTGGTAACGTCACGCTATTTCTCCCGGGACATTGCCTCCGGGACAACGGGATAGACGTGGGTCTATTGATTTAACGACTCGGCCCTGGATGGGTTCATTAGGATTTCGCAAACTACGTATGTATTTGACCCGTCTCTGTGAGGCTGTTGTGGGGATCAGATTTATAATTAACAGGGCTCTCTCCGTCACTCGTTTCCACTCGTTTCATACAATCGTAGTTCCAATTTCATTTGAATACTAAGCAACCAAAGTCCATGAAATTTTGCAGACATATTCTAGAAACTAATATCTGTGTCTGTGGTGTTTTAGATTTTTCTAAAAATATGTAGTTTTAAAATTACAGGGGCTCAAAGATTTGTATGAAAATTTTTAAGACCGCGCAACTTTGAAACCGAATATTTTAACAGACATCTGGAAAACCACAGACATAGATATTAGTTTCTAGAATATGTCTGCAAAATTTCATGGACTTTGGTTGCTTAATATTCAAATGAAATTGGAACTACGATTGTATGAAACGAGTGACGGAGAGAGCCCTCTTAAGAGGATCCGGGTTCGATACCTAGTTGAGATAATTAAAACCTGAAATACATGTACGGTACGGTGTACGGTTCGTAATATAAAGCATGAATAAGTTAGGCCTCATTCGAACGAGCGTTAAAAAGTGTTGCGTTCGTACAAGATATTTTAATGTTTTTATGTAACACAGCAGGTTATAATATACATTTAATTTTTTTCTGTGATGTAACCACAAATTCTCTGTTTTCGGATTTATTCCTTTACATGTACAATAAGACCCACGTACCTACCTTTCGTGGTTCTAGGTCAACTAAAGGTAAGTACCTACTTCTTACTCTATAGGTTTTCTTGACAGACCCGACGGACGGACGGACAGATGAACGGACGGACAGACAGACAGACAGACAACAAAGTGATCCTATAAGGGTACCGTTTTTCCTTTTGAGGTACGGAACCCTAAAAAATAACCCATGCAGAAAGAACTCGTGGGAAAATCTAATAAAAATTTAATAAATAAGTAAATGTAGGTATATTATAATATGTCAAAAGAAAATGTTTACTGTTCATATGTACAACTGCTAAGTGCTAACCAATCGCAACATCCATTTCGCCATTTCCTCCATAAAAATGGGAACGGCATTACAAAGATCACAATAAAAGCCTTCATCGCCCATTCTTGTTGTGTAAACACGTCCTCACGAAACGCCCGCTTCTCTGAAACACTGCAGATGATATTTTACCTACTTTGTAGTCATAACATGATAAAGACTGATTAACACAAAACGTGTAACGGAAACGTGCCCAACGTAGATTCTAGAAGTAACTAGATCAAAAACTTTATTGCCTTCAACATTGCTGATGTAAACTATTGTAATACCTACAGTATGTAATTGAAAATATGTAGTACTTTACATATTTTCAATTAAAAAAAAAAGAAAAAAAATAGATGGTTACACTAGTTGGACAAGTGTACCTATTTTTTTCAAGTGAATCGCAGGGAGCCGCTGGATCTAGGTGGCGACGCAACACTGGACGTATATCGGTCTAGCTGGACATAAAAGTTAACAGACAGACAGACACACACGCTTTCACATTTATAATATTAGCATGGAAGTATGGATTAGTAGGAAGTATGATAGGATGGTAGAGATTTTTATGGGATAATAACTACTATGGATAACTAGTTAAGTAATGCCCCGCATGCGTTGCAACTTATTATGCCTCTTTGCAGTTTTGTATGAGCAATTCGCGTGCCACTTATTAATTATACGTATTGTATTGAAAAAACTTTCACGCACGTGCCAACAACAGCTTTATCAAGTTTCAAGGCAATCGAATTCATGACAGATGCGCGAAGGCGAAGGCATAGCTATCAAACGAATGAAAGAACATTAATTCAACCGTCATGCGTCATGTTTGTTTCACGCTTTATGGTCCTTTGTAGACATAACACAATAAGGAAATTCTCAAAAGCTTTGTTGACTCTGTTTATTATGAAAGATTTTGTAGTCTAAAAACACGCGTTTCATGGAACGATTACGTTGTAATGTTCATTTGTGGTTTTCTTTATTAAATATTAGTTTACGCCCGCGACTTTGTCCGCGTGGACTACACTTTCAAACCCCGTTAGGGGTTGAATTTTCAAAATCCTTTCTCAGCAGATGTCTACGTCATAACAACTAGCTGCATGCCTAACAGCCCGATCCATCCAGTAGTTTGAGCTGTGCGTTAATAGATCAGTTTTTAATTTAATTTTATTCAATTACCTACTCATTTATTTGCACACATTGAGGATTTGCTATGGAGTGGCATGCAAAATAATAATTCTTATCCTACCCTCAACGAAATGCAATTAAAATTTTCAATAAAAACCGACTAAGTGCGAGTCGGGCTTGCGCACTGAGGGTTCCGTACTCGGGTATTTTTTTCGACATTTTGCACGATAAATCAAAAATTACTATGTATAAAAATAAATAAAAATCTGTTTTAGAATGTACAAGTAAAGCCCTTTCATATGATATCCCACTTGGTATAGAACTTATCTTACTTTGAAAATTGAAACACATTTTAATTTTTTTTATGATGTAACCACAAATTCATGGTTTTTGGATTTATTCCTTTACTTGTGCTATAAGACCTACCTGCCAAATTTTATGATTTTAGGTCAACGGGAAGTAACTCATAGGTTTTCTTGACAAACACGAGGGACGGACAAACGTACAGACAGACAGATAGACAACAAAGTGATCCTATAAGGGTTCCGTTTTTCCTTCTGAGGTACGGAACCCTAAAAATCCATCAATTTAACAATAACCAATCGACTTTCATTTTTATTTTGGTTTGAAAAAGCCTATGAAAATTCTGATGTACTAACTAAACAAGAAACTTCTATAGAAATCTAAGTAATGACCAAAAGCAAAATCGATTGTGAATAAGTAGGTCTATCCACTGTGAGAATTGGCCACAAGCGCAGGTCCGTTGTGGCATATCTAATCCAACTTTGCAGTAGTTTCTATCAGGTAGCGCCGCAACCAAACTGGATTGAGTTGGACAAAGTTTAGACAACTTGCCAACAGGAATGATGGCTACTTAAATAAGGGTGGGAACACACTTCTAACATGCTACCCGTGCGGTCCGAATCTATGCGACGAGATATAGGGTAGATCGGGGTTCAGAAATTGTGGGTTACATAATATTTTCATAAAATTCTCCACAAATTAGAACTAATCAAAGTCAAAGTCACAACTCACAGTCTTAGGCTGCTTTTTCATCAGAGATGTGCTATGCAGCTATGCTGCAAGGAAGTCAAACCTATGCTACAAAACTTTGTGATCGTTTCCATTCACACAGTCTAGCGGAGCGGGTAAGGTAAGATATGCTATGAAGATGCGCAGCTATCTGTGATAGTTATGAGAGATACGACTCGACCTAAGCAATGCATTGACGATAGGTACAGCATGGGGCGCTGCTACACATAATATTATGTAGCCACACCACTCGCACATCTGGAGCTCCCATCCGTAGCTTCCATCAAATAGCTCCCATGCGTAGCTCTCATCCATAGCACGCATCCATCCATATTATAGAAAAATAGCTTCGCTGAACCCATTTCTACCACTGCTAAGCTATGTGGAGTATTGAAAATGATTGGTGGTTATCACACACATCCATAGCAACGTGGCATATTACATCTCTGGTGGAAACGTAGCCTTATATTTAAATTATAGGTGCCATCATTGTGCACTTTTTGATACTGTTGAATTTTGCAGATAATAATAATTAATTTTATTGATGTAGTAGGTACTGATAGTTAATTATTATGTGATATGGTATTACACGATTTTAAGCGTTCTTTCACGGGTCATAAGTAGGTTTCTGTCCTTATTTTTGTTGTTGCCTCAACTGATAAGATATCTACTGTTGGTTTCTTGCTAGGCTCTTCACAACCCGCTATTATCCAGTAGCCCCTGGGACTGGTTTGAGATCGTTGGGTATTCGTAGGTTTTAAATTAGCGAGTTGATCATCATCATCATCATCATCAACAACCGATGGATACCCACTGCTGGACATTGGTCTCTTTTAGGGACTTACATACGGCACAGTCTTGCGCCGCCTGAATCCAGCGGCTCCATGCGACACTGGTGTGACCAGTGTAGTCCTGCGATAACCAACACGCCTGCTCAGGGCGATAATTACGGGCAAACCCCTGTATGGTAGACGACACAAGGCCAAGAGAGTTAAAAGCGTACCGGAAGTTTATATTAGTGCAGCCTTGATTAGAAAAGTTACTAAGAAATTTTAGGGGGAGAGGGGCTTACCAACGATGCATTTTCTGAAGGAGGTTCGCCATTCCAGCATTTAAGTACCCCCAAGGTTTATCGATTCACCAAGCTATGTAGCTTTATTGCATACTTCTACTCCGGGATTCCTTTAGCAATATCGGTTTGTTTTTTTCTCTAGAGCCTCATTTCAGATTTGATCACGTAGAGATATTCCGAGCATAGTTCTCTTTTATTTTCGTACTCGTACTCCAATATTTGTTGACATGCTACAAAAAAGGTTACAGCTAACCTGATCCAATTACTATACAAATCATGCCCGTATGAAATGGTGCTTAGAATACTAGCTGCATTTTCGCGCTGGACTGCCAGGCTAATTTGTAAAACAAAAATGGGGCTCATTTTTTTCTCATCACCCCACCCCAACCACCCCTTTTTTCTCTTCGCGCTGAAATATCTCGTATTTTTTTTTTCACTAAGATATCCTGGCTCCAGGGTCTCTGCGGTAAACGGAAAAAAACGTAAACTCTCTCGAAAAAGGCATACTTGCGAGTTGAGCTGCTTACCGCTTTCAGCCATTTCTGCTGCAACTCCCGGTTTTGATACTGTCTCTCTGATATGTCAAGGGATCAATGTGTCCACGCACGTTGCGTAGCTGTGATAGCCCATTGATTAGAACGCCCGACTCCTAATCGGAAGTCGGGGGTTCTATCCCCGGCACGCACCTATAACTTTTCAGTTATGTGCGTTTTAATAAATTAAATATTACTTGCTTTAACGGTGAAGGAATACATCGTGAGGAAACCTGCATGCCTGAGAGTTCTCCATGTACTCAAAGGTGTATGAAGTCTGCCTATCCGCATTGGGAAAGCATGGCAGTCTATGGCCTAAGCCCTTCTCACTCTGAAAAGAGACCCGCGCTCAGTAGTGGGCCGGCAATGGGCCGATCATGATAATGACGATGATGACGTTGCGTCCCATATTAGGGCCCATCCTTGGTCTCAGGGAACCAGCTTCGATCCATCAATTATAATATTATATACTTTTTCACTTTTTATTTGAAGTGAAATTCTCAAGTTTGATTAATGTGAACCTCTGAGGACATTAAGTGACTTTTACGAACTAACTTGTAGAAACTTTGATCTCTGACCGATTGTTCTTGAGACAGTTTGGCTTTCCAAATCTGAGTCGTTTGTTTAAATAATATTACTTTTGTTAAATTATTTCTTTGATTATTGCAAGTTTCTTAGTCAAATTATTTAAGTAGAAGTCAATCTATACTCGTGGATTGACTTCTACTTAAATAATTTATTAGATACTTAGATAATTATTTTTAACAATATTCAATTATTTTGTAAATCTAAGTCTAATGAGAATTGGACGGTATGTGCCTCTTCATATCGTTCTTGACTATTTTAGGCCAGCACTTCTAAAATACAGTGCAAGTGACTTGCCAGATCTAACTTTTATTGGTAGTACTTACATATCTTCAATCACAATTCACATGTTAGGCTCAAAACACATTCCAGTGGAGTTAAAACGACGTGATAAAACTTGCCTAAAATGTTTCTAACAGAACTTTGACTTCATTAAGTGTTTAACTTTAACACTTACAAAGAGTGGAACAAATTCTTTGCGTCCGGGGCATCGACGCATTCGCACCACGACCAGTAAGTATACTTTTATGTATTCTGAGCCACGACGCAGCCTTGGTCTCTGCTTTGACTTTGCACCATTGTACCTTGAGTCTAAAGATGAATAAAATCATAACCCTAATGTAATCAGGTAATAAATAGGCCTACAATAAAATATGAATGTAATATATTTCAAGTTGTAACCACAGGAAATTACAACCTCAGACAAAAGTTACCAAAACAATTTAATAAAATTTTTGTAACTTTGGTACGGAATTAATTTTGAAAAACCACGGACAAGCACACAGGGCCTTAAGTCTGCTTTAAAAATAATTCATTTAGTCCTAAATACTAAAGGCTCTAGCACACATACATTAGAGATTTTTGGAAGCTCAATGCGGCGGATTTGTGATACTTAATATTACTAAGTAAGTAAAGCTGATACCTGCAATCTCATCTGCATGGATTTAGGTTTCGGAAATCCAGCGGATCAACATGATTTTTTGCATTGGTGTAGTTTAAGATCTGAAGAGTGACATAGGCTACTTTTTATCCCGGAAATCAAAGAGTTTCCACGGGACGAAGTCGTGGGCATCAGCTAGTGGTACTCATATAATCGATTTAAACTTGAAAGTCTGGTAGGCGTATTTTGTTGGATCGATGATCGCCGATGATAAAAGTATCGAGTGCGCACGCCCTAATTGGCTCCAGGCAATTCCCAAATTAAATTAAAATTAATTCGAATTGAAGACAAATAGCTTCTCAACTCGTTACAGTTTCCCGGCCGTTTGTTTCAAGGCGGCGAAATTAATAATTAATCACCCTCAACTGGAACTGAGTTCAAACGCTAAAACTTGTATCGTGTTTCGGTCTATTTAATTTTGTTTAACTTTCAACAATTAGGCACGATTCTTGGTTTGCTAAATATTTGTAAATCATCAAAACATCTTCATCTTCATTTACAGGTATAGGTTTTCAAACTTAGAAGGTTAGATCATCATAATCAACCCATCGCCGGCTTATTACTGAGCACGCGTCTCTTCTCAAAATGAGAGGGGTTGTGCCAAAGTCTGTCACGCTGGCCCAGTGCGGATTGGTAGATTTGAAAAACCTTTGATAACATTATGCAGAATGGAACCAAGAAACCTACACGAGTTTTCTTGTTGGTTTGTTACATAAATTTGTGGACTCCGGCACCATATACGTTGGTGTTCGTTGATTTATAATGGTGTATTTACAAATTAACAAAGAGCGCGCCGTGTTATTAAAATATAAAAATTATGACTCAATGATAATATAATGTAATTATATGTAAAAAAATAGAAATGTTACATACCTACCTACTCATCTTAAGTAAAGACTTAAAGTTAGGACTAACGCTTTTTTATTATCTAAATTTGTAGAGCGCTATTTCTATTCTCATGCGTTTTGTATCTTCTCGTACTCGTCACTAATCACGAATTTTCTACGCTATGTAATATAATAATAATTTATTTATTAATCGGACAACTAAGATCCATAGTGTTAGTAACAAAAAACTTAAAAATTATGTTAGTACTTAAACACTAAGTAGTTAGTAACAATACAAACTTAAAAACTATGTTAGTACTTAAACACTAAGTAGTTAGTACAATAAAAACTTAAAAACTATGTTAGTACTTAATATGAACGTAACATCTCTATTGTATAAATAATGTGTCATTATTATAAACTTTTTATTATAACTTGTGCTTGTAAGCAAAAATGCAGAGAAAACTAAGGTACTTTTCGTTGTATTTACTCTAAGCGGGTATTTGTAAGCGCAACTGTCTGTAACGTCGACTTGGAAGCGCGTTCCTTTATTAGTACCTACCTACCCGTATACTAAAGAGGTGCTCTATTTTTATGATACTATATGCTGAACATATTTCCACCGGGTGAAAGAGATTGTAGCCAGGGATGTTAAGGAACTCGGTAACGTAACTAAACGATCGGAAATCCGAAATGAAAAAATCTGATAACGCGATTCTTCGTTTATGGAGAGGCGTTGCGATTGCAAACTTTGTTCTTGACGGTTCAAAAAATAAACAAATTGAATAAAAACAATTTGATTTTTTTTTAATTTTGTGAAAATCTAAGAAAATTACAACCCACCGACAATTTTCAAAAACTATACTCGACCGAAGCCGGGGTGGGTCAATTGATTAATTATTATTTTACACGTATATAAATATATCCAGATCTGAAATTTAACAACCCTAGTTAGAACGTGTTACATAAAAAGAGTACGCCCGAAATGAAGACGAAAAAAAGGTTTTTGTTTTCAAATGCTTGTGAGAATGTGACAGCATACCTATTGTATCATTATGTCGTGTTTCATATAGTTATCATCTTTTATTGCCGAATAACCATTTGTGAAAGTACTGCACAGGTCGTATCGTTGTAAGCACAGAAAGGGGTGGCGTGGCTCCGTCATCAATGGCTGTAAGAATATTATTTTAAGAACCGCACAGGCGGATCTTTATAAGACCTTTTTGGCTACAGCTATACAGGGCCCCCAGCCCCTGTTAGACGAAATGGATAATATTTTGAATTAAAAAAAATTGTATCATTAGGTTAGCAACCTTGAAATCAATTAAACCGTGTGCATGCCTATTAACTGAAACGAGAGATCTCCCCAAACTGTTTTCCCCACTATTACGCTCTTCTCTCCTACAATACTATTTTTTTTTAACCTAATATACGAAAAACCCCTGACAAGATGTCAGAAACGTTTACAATAATACTATTATACTACTATAATAATATTATTCCCTCCATTTATTTTCGGTGTAGGTATTTTCTCACAAATTCAGTCATTCACAGTCGAATAGGCTTAATGGCTACTGTCATCATCATCGAAGTTTTGTAACAAAATAGCTATTAGTTGATTAATTAGGCAGGCCCCCAAGTAGTCACTACCTCACCCCAGGCCCCCATGGTCCGTTCCTGAAAAACCGACTTACTAGGTAGGTAATAATTCTGTGGTAGGTAAGCTTAGTACAAAGTAAAGAATTTCAGCCGAGCTCGATATAAAAATTCGAAGAGAAAATATGGTCCCTATGGAATCTCTCAGTTTACTTTCTTCATTTTTTGAAGTTGGGTTGGTTAAATAATTTTAACAGACTTCTTTTAAACTGTTCTTATTAGATGGTAAAATTACCTTATGACTTTATCAACATTCATACTAAATGCAACAGTATGATTGTAGCTATTTGTTAGTTTGTCTGTCTATTTGCCACCTTGCCATAGCTAATCCGTTAAACCGATTTTAACGTTTGGTAGGATCTACTTAATATGTCCTACCAAATTTCGTTGTAACTCTAATTTTTATCTCGGAAAATCAAGAAAAAAACGTAAGTCCACACGAACAAATTCGTGGGCATTATCTAATCTATACTAATATTATAAATGCCAAAGTGTGTTTGTTTGTCGTCCTTCCTTCACGCCCTAACTAAGCAACCAATCGAAAGTTTGACGTGTGTATCTTTGTATCTGCCTGTGACGTCGTAGGTCCTAAACTAATTTAGTTTTTTTTTTGATTGAAAGGTGGCTTGATCGAGAGTATTCTTAGCTATAATCTAAGAAAATCGGTTCAGCCGTTTGAAAGTTATCAGCTCTTTTCTAGTTACCGTAACCTTCATTTGTTGGGGGTGTTATAAATTTTTAATTTATACTTTTGGCACAGATATAGTTGAATGGATGGAGAGTAGGTAACATATAGGCAACTTTTTATCCCGGAAAATCAATGAGTTACTGCGGGATTTTTAAAAACCTAAATCCACGCGAACGAAGTAGCGGGCATCAGTTAGTACTAAATAATAATATCTCTATTTGAATATCACATGAATATTATAACAATCTAATTAGCAAACTCATCAAGCATTGTTTCAAGTTAGTTCGAATCAAAAACTTGAGTTCGTTAGCTACCTACTTACCTAATCGTTGCCTCGACAAAGTTAGAAACTTTATAATTATTCCAGGATCCACGTATGCTCAGCGCCAGCCAGTAATTAGCTCTTTATTCTATAGCTACAAGCTAATAAATTTTTTTCCAGTGACAAGATATATATATTGCGGTCTCACTGGTTGTTTTTTTTTAAATTTCATTTATTCAGATACAATTTAGCCCGTCATTGCAATCTCACCTGGTGATAAGTGATGATGCAGTCTAAAATCGAAGCGGGCCAACCTAGAAGGGGTAGGGTAGTTTTTATTAAACCTATACCCCTTTGTTTTCTATACGGCATCATACCGGAACGCTAAATCACTTGGAGACACGGCTTTGCCGGTAGGGTGGTAATTAGCCACGGCCGAAGCCTCCCACCGGATATCGAGTAATGACCCCTGTAGCCTGTAAAAAATTTTGTTCGGAATAATCCGTCTTGTACGTAGTATGCCTACCTACTGTATAAGTAAATAAGGTTGTTGGTATAAATTATCTATTTCACCGAAATCTAAATCAATCATACAGTAGAGTAGGTAGATTGATTTCACGTGTAAGCGGTAGAGTTGGTAAATTCATTAGATTTGATTGAAGGTACGTTCACATAGCGATTTGAGATAAATTGGGGTATCGGGTTTACCATCGTACTTAATTGAATAGGTTTCGTGGCTTGATACGAGTTTTTTAACACACCTGTGTCTCATGATCTATACCTAAAGGTACCTTAAAATGTAGCTTTGACAGCTATAAGTTTGGCGTGTGTATCTGTGTGTTTGTGTCTGTGGCATCGTAGCTCCTAAATAAATGAACCGGTTTTAATTTCGTTTTTTTGAAAGGTGGCTTGATTGAGAGTGTTCTTAGCTATAATCCAAGGAAATCGGTTTAGCCGTTTAAAAGTTATTAGAGGTTTCGTGTCGGGGGTTTTTAAATTTTTAAATTGAAAATATGTTATAAGTTTTTAGTGTTATGGGCGTTTTAAGCAATTTAAAGTAGGTTAAACTGATGGGCTGTGAAAAGGTAACAGATAGACGAACAGATACACCTTGGGATTTATATTATAATATTTTTATGGATTAGAATGGATCTTTGAATAAACATTACGGTTTCCTACCAAGCAATATTATTCACGGTTTTAACGTCAAACAGGTTATTGCGTTAATGCATTATGTAACACCATAAAAACTGGCATAAAAATACAATTAAGCGTATATTGCGGTATAAATCTTTTTGTTGGCGTTTAAGGAAAGAACGACGTTCATTTATATTTTATTTTAACGATATTAGACTTTTGTGAAATAAATATTACCTATCGCAATTTTCATGATTACCTATAGGTTCTCTTCGTCCCAGTACTGAAGCATACGTCTCCTCTCGAAATGAGAAGGGTTAGGCCAGAGTCCGCTACGCTGACCGAGTGTGGATGACATACTTCATTATGGAGAACTCTCAGGCGTGTAGGTTTTCTCACGATGTTTTCCTTCGTAACTATGAAAAGTTAAGAGGTGCGTGCCAGTGGTAGAACCTTCAACCTCCCGAATAATAGGCGTCGGGCGCCTTAACACTGCCTATCACGGCTTAACCTTACTAGACCGATTTTCTTAAGTTCGCTACACTATGGGTACATAATATCATTACACTTATTATTTTTGGTGATTTATCGATATTCGATTCAGCTGGATCGTGGCCACGAATCACGAGGACATCGTCGCGACGAGACTGCGGTCACATGCAGTAACCTGTCTCGGGCAGATAATAATATGTACCTTACCTAGGCTTCAAGAAGGTATCTCGTTAGATATCCTCTTGAAGAACGGATTGTGGTACATCGACGAATAATAAAATCTTTTAAATACTTAGTATATACGCGTAGTATTTAATGCATTTTGGGCATTTGTCCCGTGTAGCTTGTTTATTAAACACTCTATCAACTATAAAGATAAAATTCAAAAAATATTTTGTCACCTGGCTCACATCTTAGAGGTGAAAGCTAATAAACTTATCATTGCAAACTGTCGGTGTGGGGAAAACTCCAAATTAGAACGACCGTCATAAACTTGCCTTGAGCAAAAAGCAACTCGGTCTAAATAATTGTAGAGCTTCAACGTTTTGTCCTTGCAACTTCCACCAATTTGAGACCATTTGGTCTCAAATATATTAATATACAGTGTCATCAAAGTGAGGGCCAAAGTTGTTGCTTTGTCCTATTTTCTTGACACAATAAGATGTGGAACTGGATATCATATTTTGTGTTTGCATTGGATTACAATATGACAACCACTGGGTCTGAAATACTTATGGAGGTGCACGTGAGTTGGGTTTGTCTATTTTTTTACATAGTTCCATGCGATGTGAAACATTTTGTTAATGTGTGCGTTGGATTGCAGTTAGTTCCAATTTAAAATGCTACTATTGCTAGCTTTTTATCAGCGATTATTTGAATTATCTTTACGAATGACTTAAATATGGGTACAAAGATTCATAAATGAAGCTATAATAACATTACCACCTTCATCTCAACCACTAAATGTTCACAGCCGGAAATTGCAAGTTAACAGAATCTTCGCTTAAACTAAACCATTTCCTTGTAATGATCATGTGAGTACTATAAGGCGCTTGATAGATTTATATCGGAAAAGTAGTACCTATGTCTTCTCTTAGACGGGATTGTTGTTGGACCTGAACAAATTGATGCAGCTTTATTATACGTTGAAAAAGTGTGCTTGAAATATAAATAGGGATTTTGTAGCGAGAGAAAAAATTAATTTTCAGAAACTTTTCACAATCGCAACAAGGACGGGGGGAGACACTTCGTTAGACAACTTTCTCTGTAATTTTCTTACAACTACCCACCAATTTCTTTTTCCTCTTGACAAATTTACCTCTTTGGGATTGATTAATTTTCCTTTGTCAAGCGTTTGTGAGAAAATCGTTGTCAGTTTGGTTCTTTTAAAATATTATAGGTACATTTTTATAAGAGTAACTTTGAAATCCTACTGCAACTACTGCAGTACATAATAATTGTTTTGAATAATTTTTTTTTTACTTATGGTTAGAAAAGCCTATATGCAGCAGTTCTTGTATCCCGCTTTAGTAGTGCTAATTCTGTTTGTTACAATCTTTAAACTAAAATAACAAGTTTAAATGAATCATTGCTATTTAATTGATTTATTTGATTTTAAACGGAATGACGAATTGTGACTAAAAGAGCAACGTAACTAAAAGTGGTAAGGCAAAAGTTATACATCCATACTTACCCCTAATCAGTTCTGTGCAGTGACGTACCAGAATTCAATACGAAACGAGTTTTCTGATCAAGCTGGAAAAATATCATCAGCCTGTGGACTGTTGGACATAGGCCTTGTCTATAGAGCGCCACCACACCCGGTCCTCAGCCTTCCTCATCCAGTCACTTCCCACCAGCCTCTTTAGATAGTCGGTCCATCGTGCTGGAGGGCGTCCCACACTACTGGCACTACTTACCCTACCGGTAAAGCCGCATGGCTTTTTAGCGTTCCTGATGCCGTGTAGAAACCAAAGGGGTATGGGTATAACTAAAACTGCTCTACCCCTTCCGGGTGAGCCCGCTTCCATTTTAGACTGCATCACCACTTACCACCAGGTGAGATTGCAGTCAAGGGCTAACTTGTATCTGAAAAAAAAAACAAATAAAAAAACGCTACGCTTGCTTATACGCGGTCTTCATTTCTGGATTTTCAGGCCCCAACGGTCATTGCCGTAAAATAAAAACTCAAAATCGGGCAAATATCAGTTTCGTAATGAATAAAGACTTTCCTCTGAAATAAATCGACGCGCGACTTGCGATAAGACAACTTTAGTATTGCGGTCGAATTTTTACAGACTTATCGTTTCTTACAAACCCTTACAGGAGTCAGGACATCGGAAGAAACATTGTACAAAATACTTGGACAAAGAGCCCGTGAGGCCCAGACCTTCGTTATTTTATAAAAACAGAAAGTTTATATGCGAATTATCCGCAACACAGGGAGGAACGATCAGCGACTGTGAAGTTTTGATCATGGTGGCTTTGGCAGATAACAGGTAACAAAGGTGTATTAAATCTTTCGTCAAAGAATAAAGTGTCATTTTTTAAATTTTCTTCGGAATAGTACCTATTAGAAATCACGTCATACAGACACTTAGCATCGTGGCAACCCCCTACCACCCTTTAAACTTGCTTTGACTGTGAAGGAAAACATCGTGAGGAAACCTAAATGCCTGAGAGTTCTCCATAATGTTCTCATAGGTGTGTGAACTTTTCTAATAAGCACTGGATCATCGTTGTGGACTATGGCCTAAACCCTTCTCATTTGAGAGTGGACCCTTGTACTAGAACCCATATTATGTAATGCTTTGAAACCATCGTAGCTTTAGCTTTAAGTTTACGTAATTAATTATCACGACTAGATCATCTCACAAATCCAACAACTGACTATTAAAAAGTGTACAATAGTACCTACTTCGAATAAAAGGTTTGACTTTGACTTTGACTTCAGTAGTGACCTGGCGATGAGTTGATCATGATGAACATGATGTCTAATTAAAAGAGTTCGATGAGATTTTTGGCCAAAACATATTCGAACCTACATACTAGGTATATAAAATAGTAAGTAAGTACGTAATCTATACGTATATAATAAAATTGTAGAAAAGTGGTGTCTGTACAATGGAAATATATAAAAAAAAAAGTAGCAGGGGTTGTTATTATATCGATGCCGAACCCGAAATTGTAATTAATTTTTTTTTTGTCTGTTTGTCTGTTTGTCTGTGTGTTTGTGCACGCTAATATCAGAAACGGCTTATTCGATTTAGATATGGTTTTCACTAATATATTGCAGTAAGCTTCACTTAGCATTTAGTGTTTATTTCATGTCAATCGGTTCATAAATAAAAAAGTTATGTCAATTTAAAGAATCACGGCGAACACGCCTCGCGCCTGAGCGACCGTGGCTATATAAAGCGCGCTGAGAGCCGCGTATTCCACGCGAACGAAGTCGCGGAGTACAGCTAGTATAAGTTATAATTAAAAATATCGCATGCAAGTCATGTTAAAATTTTGTCGAGTGCCACTCCCGTGTTGTTCACACGAAAAGCTTTTTTAAGCCCGCCATAATGATGAAATATGGAAAATTTATTTTGAAGGCTTGGCGGATTTGGTAAACGAGTTACGTATATTTTTGACACAATGTCCCATTTATAATTCACACCATGGTTTCAAAATGTCTGGAATAAAATTATTATTTCAGTATGATAATAAATAACGGCAGTCTCTCCGTCACTCCCTCCATACAAACGTAGTTTGGCTCTCATTTGAATACTAAATAATCAAACTCAACAAAATTTTGTAGATAAGTTCTAGGAACTAAATATCTATAAGTATTATCTGCGGTTTTCCAGATTATCGCTAAAGTATTCAGTTTCAAGTTACACAAGTCTCAAGAATTTACACACAAATTTTTATTATACCCGTGTAAGTTTCAAACTAGCTGTTTTTACGGAAATCTATCAAACCACATAGATAATAGTTTCTAGAACGTGTCTACAAAATTAAAAAAAAAAACTAGCCAAGTGTGAGTCAGACTTGCCGAGGGTTCCGTACTACAATCGTATTATTTCGACAATTTGCACGATAAATCAAAAAGTGTTATGCATAAAAATAAATAAAAATCTGTTTTAGTAAGTACAGATAAAGCCCTTTCATAATATGATACCCCACTATATTAATCTTACGTTGAAAGTTAGAAATACTAATATTTTATTTGTTCATGAAAACATATATTTTTAATTTTTTCTTGTGATGTTTTTCGGTGTGACGGTTTTCGGATTTTTCACATGTGCTATGACCTGCCAAATGTAATGATTTTAGGTCAACGAAAAGTGTACGGCAGACAATGAAGTAATCCTATAAGGGTACCCTTTTCCTTTTGAGGTACGGAACCCTAAAAATGAGGACTAAACTACGTTTGTATGGAGCGAGTGACGGAGAGACCGCCGTTAATTATATATAATCAATCTCAATTCATATTCTTCGGCGTAACATTCTTCGGCATCTAATCGGGGTCAGATCATTAATCTAATCAGGATTAGGCTAACAGATGGTACATGGATTGGCACTTGGTCCCTCATCCATTAAGCAAGGATCAGTAGCAACTTACTGTTTTCCTTATGTACATTTTATATTAAACTAGCGGATGCCCGCGACCCGCGATTTAGGTTTTTAAAACTCCTGCAGAAGTTTTTGAGGTATTGGGATAAAAAGTAGCCGTGCCTATATATACTTCCGAAGTCCATAACTACATTCTGTGTAAAATCTCAGCTTTCTAGTTTGAGCGTTTATGAGTCAGTCAGTAAGTGAGATTTTTTGAGTTCCGTAACAACGGGACCCTAAAGCCTCCACTGTCCGTCCGTCCATCTGTCTGTCAGCGGGCTGTATGTAAAAGGTAGAGAGTTGAAATTTTTAATGTATATACGTACTTCATTTCCTGCTACCCATATTATTACAAAATTATAGAAGTCATATATAAAAGCTTACATCTAAATAAAATAAATAAAGACAAAAACAAGTAGGTACCTACTACTATAACAACAAAATTAAAAAATTTCAAAATGGTCGCCACAAAAAAGTGTTATTTCTTGTACGACGCGAGTCCCTGTGTATGCGGGTCCAACTCATACTTGACCAATTGTTTTTACTCGTATAATATGTATTGATTCAAGTTTTTTTTTCATAGGCTTCAAATATGATGTAGGTACGATCGACAGCGCTGATTCAATAAAGATTGTACACGCTGAAGCCCTATTTATTGTTGCTCAAATAAATCGAGTATTTGCTACCACACGCTGGCGGCTCTATTGAGTAACAGAAATAAGAAAAATATATCGCGTGCGTAGAAATACCGTTTGTTTTGCCAATCATGTGCCAAGGCGAAATTAACGTTGGCTACGATGATTGTATTACCGAAAAATAATAAACGTAACACGTAACTTACACTTTTTGATTGTCAATAAGTGTGTAAGATAATTAATTACTTAAACTTTAAACTCAAGCTACGTTAAACGCGCCATGATCTTGAGAATATTAATTTACCTTTTAAATGCAGCAGTAAGGGAACGTAAAATTTATACAAACTGCTGATGAAGCAGACGAGTTTCAGAGGTGAGTCAAGTTCTGTCGTTTGACTTCTACAGAAATGAGTATTTGTTTTCGAGCGAGTTGAGAGAGTTTACCTAAGCTTCTAACGAGTAAGGTATGAAAAGACTGTCTTAAAACAATATTCAAACGCTGAGTACTCGCTTCTTGATGAAACTTTGAACATTGGAGTACTAAATACATACAGTTATACTCCGTGCAAAGTGACTGCTCCCGCGCCATTTTAACTCTATGGGTCAACTGTCATACAGTCAAAAAAAATTTTCAAAAGAAAAATAAAACCGACTTCAAAACCACAAACACTAAAAAGTAAAAAATAACTTTTATTTAGCTACACGTGTAAAGTACCTAGGTATAAAGTCGAGCGAGCATATTATTAAAACAAAATTAGAAATCCAAGAGTGAAGCTCGCCCGACTTCATACCTAGGTACATTACACGTGTAGCTAAATAAAAGTTATTTTTTACTTTTTAGTGTTTGTGGTTTTGAAGTCGGTTTTATTTTTCTTTTGAAAATTTTTTATTTCACAATTTTTAGTGGCCAACTGTACTATAATATGCTATGCCCAGTTAAAACCCTACTGTTTACTAAGCTATTACACTGATCGCGAGCAATTTGCGATTGAGGAGTTCTGTTCTCCATCTCCGAAGATATTCATCAGATCTTTACCAAATTTATATGGGACCACCTGCACAGTATACCCTTTCAAACAAAAAAAAAATTTCCAAATCGGTCCAGGGGTCTTTGAGTAATCGGGGAACATACATAAAAAATATAAAAAAAAATAAAAAAAGATTCCGACGAATTGAGAACCTCCTCCTTTTTTGGAAGTCGGTTAAAAATACGGTTCACCTTTAAAATAAGGACTAAAATCGTACTGTTGACATGATAGTTGACATATAAAATTAAAATGGCGCATGAGAACTCATTTTTTACGCATTATTAAAATAAAAAACCGACGCTGTCCATTGCTCGAGTAACCGTTGTAATGTAAAACATTTGAGACACATTCTTAAGTTATTTACCATTTCCATGCTATTTTTGCTTGGAACATTTTGTAACTCAGATGTTTTTAAAACATAATTTTGTAACAAAATTATTTCTGAAATATGTTTTATGTTTAAAATGACCAAAAAATTTTGTTTGTTCATAGTGACCATCGCGGTCTAAATATAAAATATTCATGCTAAATTCATTGTAAGATTACGTTCTACATTATATAATGCTGTGACTAAACTTTAACAGGGCTCTCTCCGTCACTTACTCCATACAATCGTAGGTCCAACTTCATTTGAATATTAAGCAACCAAAGTCCATGAAATTTTGCAGACATATTCTAGAAACTAATATCTATGCCTATCAGCTAGTAAAGATATTATTTTGAAGTTTGACCTTTGACACAATATAATATCGTATGCAAACTGCAAATGAGGATACATAGTATATCAAACATGTCAAGAACGCCAGTTGGTTGAAGGGAAATTGCAATACAATAAAGTGATGGCATTGTTGAGATGAGAGATGTTACGAGAGACCCCTTCAAATGAAATTTGATATCACCTACGTGAGCAATGTGTTTGTAATATGAGTATCAGGTATGTATTTGACAGCCTCATTGATCTGAAGGCTAGCTTATTCGGCTGCAATTCATGAGTTCCTGAAATAGAAAAGAAATATTTTTATTTGAATACCTACACTTTTACAAAACATGCTCCATTGATTAGGCATTCTGAATGCCTTTCCTACCGAAGAGCAATCGCCGGGGTCCTTTAGACCCCGGCGATTGCTCTTTTTAACCGACTTCCAAAAAAGGAGGAGGTTCTCAATTCGTCGGGATCTTTTTTTTTTTTTTTTTCAAAGATTCGATTTACATTTATTAGGTTTGCCATGTATAAAAGTAATTGCATTCCCGCGTATTGCTGCAAAACAAATCCACGCTCGTATTTATTAGCATAATCTCCGATTGTGTAATAAGCTTTTTTCAGGAGCATACTTGTAATAGATTTTTAAACTTGTGTGAAGGCAAGTCAAAGGGTTTACCCTTAAAAAGTTAAAAAATACTTTTTCGTTGTGCCCTTTTATAGCCCTTTTGAGCATATCCCCACTGTTATATGTATCTAAAAAATTAAAATGATGGGTGTACCACTTGAAATTCGATTTTACCCCGAATCACCCTACCTTGTATACCTCTTAGTCAACATAAAATCCTTTCTTCACCCCCTAACTAAGAAACCGATCGCCTTGATTTTTGGCATAGAGACAGTTGAAACGACGGAAACATTGGCTACTTTTTATCTCGAAAAATCAAAAAGTTCCCACGGGATTTTTGAAAACTTAAATCCACGCGGACGAAGTCGTGGGCATCAGCTAGTTATCTTATAATCAAAGGCTTTATGCTAGTGTTCCGGTAATAACATATCGTATGCATTGGAATATGAATTAATTTAAAGGGATCACGTGAATGTTAATATCGCAAATACCTATGCGAGTTGATTAAGCTGTAACCCAGCATTGAATAGAGTCGAGTGGGATTATGCGTTATGTGGATGAAGCGTTATAAACATCCCACTAGATGGGGCGCTTCATAGTAACAACATATTCCAACGAACATCTCAGTCCGCACTCCTGTCGATCGTAATCCTCTTTACACGCAATCCGTTTCTAGTTTCTACGAACATAGGTAACTTAGATGTTAGAACAGACTATTGGACTATAGGTGCTTATAGTACACGATAGGTCAAGATGGCAATCTTAGAATGAGTCGAGGGGACGCCCCGCACACCCGCACGTCACCTGTGCTATCCCGCACCGGGTTAGCGCGGGGGCTCTACCTCAATTGCCATCTCGATCTGTCGTGTATCTACTACAACTATTTCTACTCAAATATCATCATCTTCTTCTTCTGGTGCCATCTCCTATCAGAGGTTGGCAATCATTAAGGCTAACTGGATTTTATTCACCGCTAACTTAAACAGTGACCTTGTACTCATATTGAACCACTGACGAAGGTTCTTAAGCCATAACATAACATATCAAATATCATAACGAGAATATTTGTTTAGAGTTTACATGCAAGTTTAATTTTTACAAATGGACTTCGTTTTAAGCGAACTATAATTGACAAGAGTGCCGACACCGATGTTCGTTGTAACATTTTGTTACTATGAAGCGCCGTATCTAGTGGGACGTTTATATATCGCTGGCTGTATGAGAGATAATTAGATCGTTAGATTGATAGTATTGGTGGTTATGTTTGTGATGATGATGCAGTGCAATAATGCAATAATCGCTGAATATACTACTGAAACAAGGAAGCTAAAAAGGCTAATCGCTGAAAATACTACGGAAACAAGGACGCTGAAAAGGCTAATCGCTGAAAATACTACCGAAACAAAGAAATTGAAAAGGCTAATCGCTGAAAATACTACTGAAACAAGGACGCTGAAAAGGCTAATCGCTGAAAATACTACTGAAACAAGTAAATTGAAAAGGCTAATCGCTGAAAATACTACTGAAACAAGGAAATTGAAAAGGCTAATCGCTGAAAATACTGCTGAAACAAGGACGCTGAAAAGGCTAATCGCTGAAAATACTACTGAAACAAGGACGCTGAAAAGGCTAATCGCTGAATATACTACTGAAACAAGGAAACTGAAAGGCAGTGCACAGGTCATGTTTGTCACAGAACGGATGGCCTGAGACAGTGTGACTGATTTACAAAGGGGTCCTTAAAACCCATCCTGATTTTCTGCTGTAAAATAATTTCTTTAAAATGGCACGTGCATCGTCTAGCGGTAGGACACTTTGTAATGTTGTAACCGAATTAAACCAAGACAACCTTCCTGGTGCAGTTGTAAGCGCTGTGGTCTTACTAATGGGAGTCCCGGGTTCTTAGACTGCATCGTCACTTACCACCAGGTGAGATTGCTGTCAAGGACTTGTATCTGAATTTAAAAAATGGCCTTTTAGAGCTTCGGAAATTTCCATATCTCATTTCAAATCATAGTAAAGAAGACAAAGAGTGGGTAGAGAGAGGGCAACAATATTCTAAAGCACCTTTTCTTACGAGACAAGGGTGGTCTTTGTACATCACAAATAATGCGGTGTAACAATATTATATTTCATAGCTCCTGTTATAATAATGCGTTCTTTTAAATGACGGGAACGTACGTGGGAGACAAAATAATTATGGGAACAAAAGATAAGAAGGGTGTTTTTTTACAGGAGAAATTTTATGTTAAAGGGCGAACCTGTCACAGCTTAAGGAGATTCATACAATCGGTCGACAGAGACGTCTAAACAGAGCAGCAATGCTATGTTTAGAGTCACAGTACGAAAACTTCCCGGTTTCGTTCTATTATACCTGTCAGAAAAATGAGCATCAGTTTTTCGTGCAGTTGGTAGATACGACCATAAAGTCCGCTCGTCCGCCAACATCAAGGGAGTCATTCTATATGTATAGTATATTAGTATAGTATAGTATAGTAGTATTCAGCATAGTAGTAATAGTAGAGTACAGTTTTGTCATTTTATCTCAAAATATAACTCTTTCCTAACGACAAGCGATGGGTTATTTTTATACATAGATATATCTAAAAGTTCTATCAATATATGTATTTGGTGTTACGAAGTGACGCGCGACGAAGGGTACTTATCTCTTCCGCCACGCGATTTGTTTGTCAGCCAATCTTTCGTTTCCCACGCAGTAGGAAAGTACAGCACGTTACGGAGACATCAACTGTTATTTTGGGCACCTTTTATTTAACGCCAATTTTACGCACGGCGAAAAAGTAGCCTTATTAAAACATAATTAATAGGAAATTCACATCAGCTTGGCCGAAATTACAAACTATTCAGAAGCTCACTATCCAAAATAATTAATAGAGGAGTATTGCGAGGGCTTAAGTCTTGGACACATACGACGCGTGACAGTCAGGGGCGGGGGCATGCTAGCACAAAATAAGTATTTTGCGCTAGGGCAGATTAGCAGCGCATTGAAGCCTCAAATTCTTCACAGTAAATGTGTATGAATACGCGCGCATCAATTAGCGCTAGCCGCATGCATTCGCGTGAATGTGCGCATTCGTTTTTTTCTTTAATTTATGCATTGCGTTGTAGAGATAGGTGTAAACATGCCATGAACATATTTCACTTGAAGCTTCGAAGGATCGGGCTTTACTTGACTTTCGTGTAGGATTAAGAATAGTGCTACATATGATTCGTCAAGGACTTAAGGCCTTACCACCGGATCGGAAAGCATATTCTAAGAGCCGGCAAGAAAATCAGAAGTTGCCCTTTCAAAACAAAAAATTGTAACAAAAATATGCAATTCATAAGCGATGTAACTTCTAACGGTTCTGACAACCTCCTGGAAGTTGTATAACATTTAAGTAACTCCCTGTGAAGCTTTTTCCGTCGCGCTGTGTATTTGACCAGGCCTTTGATTTGATGTGCCGAATTTTACACGTGTTGAACAGAATACCAATTAA
This sequence comes from Maniola jurtina, assembly GCF_905333055.1. Lineage (NCBI taxonomy): Eukaryota > Metazoa > Arthropoda > Insecta > Lepidoptera > Nymphalidae > Maniola > Maniola jurtina. The sequence continues at coordinate 2,913,545 of NC_060040.1, forward strand.
ATGAGAATGCTGATTCCATTCTGATTATATTTCCTGGCAGCCTGGGAGGGGGTGGAAAATTTTGAGGTATACTGAGGTTAGATGTACCTACCCTTCTACATTATTACTAGCACATGACAAATTCAACAGTCTATTATCAATCGATGATTAAAAAACCTTAAGGTTATAGCACTCAATTAGGTGCTAAACTTAAGTATTAGTTTCTTGCTGGTTCTTCTCGGTAGGAACGGCATTCCGAACCAGTGGTAAATTATTTGACGATTCAAAAGCACTTGTAAAAGTTTATTTGAATAAAAATCAAAAAAAAAAAAAAAAAAAAACTTATACTTAATGTTATACTTAATAATTGTTATACTGTTAGCTTTAATTTAACCGAGTGTCAAATAAAATTGTAAACGGGATATTGTCAACGCAAACTAGGTACCCACGACACAGGATTACCTAGTGTGGGTACCACCAGATACAGGGAAATTATTGTAAAAGACTATATTTTGTAAAAGACTATAATACATATCAACTCGTCAAGGGGTCGTCACATACTCGAGCCGTCCAATGTTCTTTGTATGAAGACTGCAAAGTGCATTAATCGGAATCGTAGCGTAATCGCTACTAAGCCTCCGCTGTCTGTCCGTCCGTCCGCCTGTCTGTCAGCGGTAATGGATATAGTTGAAATTGTCAGAGGAAGAATTTATTATATTTCAAATAATAAAAATTTAAAAATGAAAGTAAAAAACTAAAAGTTTTTTTTCTTGTACGATGGTACGGAACCCTTAGTTACGCGTACGAAGCCGACTCGCACTTGACCGGTTTTTTTATTCAGTGTCTCATCAAAATTAGTTCACTCTGTCAAAATTTCTACCAGCTCTTAAACGTTATGTGCATCCCATTAACGACAAGCACATCAAAATATTTTACCTAGTAATATTATGTTCCGTTGCATTAACTTTGTAGTGCATAAGCAGAAATTTATTTTGGATTTAGTAGTATTGAATATTATTTGAGTATAGCCCTTTGCTTGCTGAAATTGTTGCAATATTTTGTACCACATGATGCCCGTGACTTCATGTACGTGGATTTAGTTTTTAAGGGTTCAGTATCTCCAGAGACAAAAAGGATCACTTTGTTGTCCGTCTGTCTGTCTGTCTGTCGTATCTGTCAAGACCTGTTAAGGTAATCAAAACCCTTTAGAGTACTTCCCGTTGACCTAGAATCAGTCTTATAGCACATGTAAAGGTGGAAATCCGAAAAACGTGAATTTATGGTTACCTACGTCACAAAAAAATCAAAAAGTGTTATTTCTTATACGATGGTACGGAAATACAGCGGGCGAGCCTTGACCAGTTTTTTATCCGTGGGAACTCTTTTTCGGGATTTTCCGGGATAAAAAGTAGCCTATATCTACTACATACCATCCGGAATGCAACCTATCTCTTCACCTTTCACCACCTCAAAAACGATGAAACAGATGGACTGTGAAAAGCTAGCAGACAAACAGACATACTCTCGCCTTTGTAATATTAAGTATGGAACTATGGATCACTAATAAGTGCTAAAACATTATTTAAATACATTTTTAACTAGCAGTTTCCATCAACAAAGGTTAATTATTTCGAACTATAATTTAGCATCGATAACGACTATTTAAAAATTAAAATGAATTAAAAGTTGACTTAAAAATTCAATATTGAGTACTTAATATTGCGATTTAAAATAAAATATTGTCATTTAGCGTTTAATGGCACTTTTCATGCACTTTGCATTCATTTATAACGCAAGATTATCGGTTTTATATGACGTAATTATAATATAATGAGAAATATAATAGGGTGGTATATGGAAAAGTAATATTTTAAAATAACTAGTTAATGCTCCTCGGCTTCGATCGGGTGGAATGTCTAAAAATCAATTCATGAATTTTGAACTAAACAATTTTTTTGTGAGTTTGTGCACTAGGGAAAAGTGTTTTAGGCTATTATTTTTGGGGTTCATTTAGAAATAGAAGAAAAATGATTATTCGGGGCATCAAGTATATGTAGTTTTTTTTTTTTTTCAAGAATATTAGTCATTTTTAATCATGACTAACATTCCCCTTTCCCCTCCAACTAAGCGTAGCTTGTGCTAGGAGTGGGTACGACAATAGTGCAACGGGTGAGGTTTGAACCGGCGACCTTTCGGATTTCGATTCGCTCCTATACTCGTTGAGCTATTGAGGCTTGAGTTGCATAGGCAATATCAGCAGTGCAACACCTCGAACAGGTAGGGTGCAGCTTTATGTTGGGGGTTCGTGTCACTCAGATACACTCAGACACAGACTTCTACGGCGAACATCTGACATTGCACATTTCAGGGTTACAATTTGCTGAGTAGCTAGCTACCCACCACATTTATATCGGTCTTTAAATGTTACTGTGTGTAATGAACATCACTGAACGTGAACAACCCCTATTAAACGCGAACGTGATGTGAGCAACACGCTATTCATTATGTACGATGTGTATTTACTGATGAAGTCATTCGCATTTCATCAGTAAATACACATCGTATTTTCATCTGTACGTAACAAAATATGCCTGCTTATGGTTCAGGATTTGTACGCTATCAGTGGGTATTAAGGCCGTTATAGTGCGTACCTTTTGAGAACTCTCTCGCCATATTTGCTCTGTGTGTCAACTGTCATGTGAAAAGTACGGTTCATCTTTAAATTAAGGACTAAATTCGTACTTTGACATGACAGTTGACACACAGAGCTAAAATGACGAGTGAGAATTCAAAATGTATGCATTATACTGATATGTTATACCCACATCGCTGCATACAATATTGTTTTTAACTCCCGACCAAAAGAGGGGTGTTATTAGTTTATAGTTTCTTGTTTTGTCTTGGATTTTTCTTGTTTTGTGGGTAATGTCTTCTATCTTTCTATCGCCGCTGCATCCTTATTCTAATTCCAAATACTAATCCTTATGTCATAATCCCAATTCTAAGAAAATTTTAGATGTTTAAGTACGCCACATGACTGAACTGATTAGGCTGAAATTTTGGATGGAGCTATCTTAGCTTGAATTAACGACAAGTTCTAGCACCACGTAAACAACTTTACTACTGAAGAGCGAAAAAATATGCTAATTCAGACGTGTTCTTGTTTCTGACTGGACGAAACGATGCGTTTCTCAATTCTGTAGCGAAACCTTCAAAGTGTTAAAACCGCTTAGTTTGACTAACCAGACGCACAGTTTTAAATAACTTACGTACTTGAAAATCAAAGAATTCCTACGAGATTTTTAAAAACGTCGCGGATAAGTCACGGTCATCATCTATCTAGTTAATAAATATATCAACGGTAAAATCCAGCAGAAGCATAGTAGAAGCAATAAAATTAGATGTCAACGAGTAATAAAATCCCGACGGCATCACAATTCAAGGTTTAACCACTAACTTTCTATGAAATGCAAAATGCCATTAGTGACGGGAGTTCTTGGATTGCGTTACGAACTAAGTACTTACTAACAGTACAACAGCTTCAACACTGCAATTACAAGTAATAGTAGACACTTGTGCTTACTCTATCTCAGAGGGTTTAATTCATAATACAATGAAGGTTCTACTAATTCGTAGCATTCAAATGTATACTACTAACTGATGCCCCGTGACTTCGTTCCCGTGGAAGTAAGTTTTTAAAAATCCAGTTCCCACGGGATTTTCTAAGATAAAAAGTAGCCTACGTGTTAATCCAGGGTATAATCTATCTCCATTCCAAATTTCAGTAAATTCTGAACAGTAGTTTTTGCGTGAAAGAGTTACAAATATCCATCCATACATACAAACTTTCGCATTTATAATATTAGTAGGTATAATTATATGCTTTTATGCTTGAAAGTACTCTTCGTGATCAAATGAGAAGATCCGTAGGAGAACCAGAATAACCGACATAACTCAGCGCGTGGCGAAGCTGAAGTGGCAATGGGCAGGGCATATAGTTCGGAAAACCGTTGGGGTCCCAAGGTGCTGGAATGGCGACCTCGAATTGATAAGCGCAGCGTTGAGAAACCCCCTAACTAGACTGGACGGACGACATCAGGCGAGTCGTAGGGAGCCGCTGGATTCAGGCGGCGCGGACCTTGGCGTGTGGAAGTCCCTACAAGAGACCTATGTCCAGCAGTGGACGTCGATAAGAAGTGTTTAGGCCGTGGTCCACCACACTGTATAAGTGTGCATTCGTAGACTTTACACATCTTGAAAACATTATGGAGAACTCTCAGGCATGCAGGTTTCCTATGTTTTTCTTCACCGTTAAAGCAAGTGATATTTTCCTTAAAACGCACATAGCTCCGAAGAGTTAAAGGTGCATGCCCAGGATTGAACCCCCATTCTTCCGAAGAGAAGGCAGACGTGTTAACCACTAAGTATGTAGGCTATCACTGCGTTAAAATTTAGTAAGAAGCAATTAAACCCATTGAGTTGTCAGCTGTCACCTAGTAATATTCCCGGCGGTATTCCAGAATTCTCGGTTTCATTTCCTTTGAAATGCATAATGACATTAGTTGTGACGTCTCGGAATGGGAATACTTGAGCGCCATTGCTACACTAATTTGTGCAACATCTCCACTATACTTTAACCTTTCCATTATAATAGGAACTTCTGCTTGTCTAAGAGTATTTAATATTAGGTATGAATTCTGTAAACTTTTGGTAACCCTTTTATTAATCCATTTCAATTTAGACTGCATGTTAACCTGAAATGGGTATGGCAGTTTATGTTAAATAAATAAATATATCCATAATTTTATCAAATCGCTTACTTTCAAATATTGTGACATAATCCACGTGGATTTTATCTAAGTTTTAATATCTCCGGGAGCTGTTTGATGTTATTATCTTAAATAAAAGTAGCCTATATCACTCTCCAGGTATTTATGTACGAGTATGTATTATCCGTGAATTTAAATCACGTCGATCGGTCATTGCTCCGTAGCGTATTGAAGGACAAAATAACAAACACTTTCGCATTTATATTTGTCAACGCGAATAGGTATATATTATTAAGTTGATAGTGTGTTCACGGCCTCTTGTGTAGATTGTGTCAAAACGTAGTCTATGGTCAACAAAATACATTATAGGTACGGTAAGGTAATATATTATAGGTGATATATTAGGTAATATATTATAGGTATACTTAGTATATAAGAAATATCAAAATTAAAACATTGCGCTAAAATTCGTTTGATTTATTATATCCTTGCTTATTTGCAGACCCGCCAATCGGACCCTCGCTCGGTGTAAATCACAATAATTTTATCAATGATTTAGTGGCGTTTTGTTTAGCAAGGGCTCTATTTGAATCGACGATATTTTTGATTTTAGTCCATTTGAGCTTTGAGGCTTTATCGGTAGGATAGGGTATTTTTTTCACGTTCACGTTTTCCCTTTTGTGTTAGAAATTCTATTGAGAAGAAAAATGTTATTGGCCACCCTCCGGCGTATTTGTCAGGGGCGTAATTTAATTTGTCGACACAATAAAACATCGCCGCTGTCTCTTGCCTACTACTGATATTAAATTCCTCACTATATAACGATAACGTAAGATGTTATCAAACATGGTTTCAACATGAACATTAAGGTGGAAGCGACGGGCCTGCACGCGATTTTCAAATTTAATTTGGTTTTCGCATTTTGTAAATTGATACGACAGCGTAGGCATGTGTTTTAATTGCGACAATGGCAGTATCATCCTCACAGGTTTATATAAAAATCTTTACTTGAAAAAGTCCAGTTTAAGAAATTAATTCTAGTATCGACTAATTTGTGAGAATAGTCGATACTAGAATTAATTTCTTGACTACTTTTCTACTAGAGCGAATTTCGCGGGCAGGCCCGTCACATGCCCCTTAAGGCAAGAGTGAATGGGCATCTTCTAGGCCAGCGCGCTTCAACCTAGACTTCACCATTGCTTTGTTTCTCAGCCATGATTGTCGCTAAGCGCAAGCCTATCTCACAATAAAAAAAAATCGAAGTAGCTTTCTTGTAGCTCTATAATAAATCTGAGCGTCTTCCCGGCACTTTTGTGATTGGTTTGAACTTTGAACGACTCACACACCACAGTCGTGTTATATTTACTGTATGTTGATATTCCTTCCTTTCTTCTTGAGAACCCTTCAAGTGCCAACAATGACTGTACAAAGTTTGCACTTAACTTTTAATTTAAAAAATGTCACGTGACAATTTTATGATTTTCCGTCATAAAAGTAGCCTATGTCTATTTCCGAGATGCAAGCTAAAAGCTTGCATAAATAGGTAAACTCGGAGAAGTAAGAAGCATTTTCGCATACCTATATTGATATAAGATTAGTAATAACATTTTTGACTAATTTAATTATGTTTATTTATCCAACAAAGGGTGGAGCAGCGGAAAATTACTGTTCCGTTGCCTCGGACAAAAGCTCTAAAATAGCCCAATTAGTATTAGCGAAGAGCTACTAGATTTACAATAACAACATAAACAAGCTTTCAATTAACACACACGGCATACAAAGCGTAATTGTTTGAGCCTGTAGCCTTTAACGTATTGAGCAAAAAATTTAATTAATGCCAAACCAAAATAATAATATGATAACAATAAAATGCGACACAAAATATTTATTCCACTCCTTTTATACAACTAGTTTCATGCACAGATATCTAACTCCAGATAGGCAAAGCGTATATTAAAAACCGACCAAGTGCGACACGGACTCGCGCACCGAGGGTTCCGTACTCGGGATTTTTTTTTGACATTTTACTCGATAGATCAAAAACTATTTTGCATAAAAATAAATAAAAATCTGTTTTGGAATGTACAGGTAAATCCCTTTCATATGATGCCCACATGGTATAGTTATCTTATTTTGAAAATTTAAACACATTTTTAAATTTTTAGCATGGGTTAATGTCCATTCATTCACCTTCTTAAATAATAGATACAATTCGTGCTTTTTTCCACTCTTTGGGGAAGATACCCTCCTCTAGGGATCGATTTAAAATTAGTTTCAAAGGCAGAGCAATTTCTGTCCCGCAAAATATAATAAATAATATTGAACTTATTGTATGTCAAAATACAATTAGGTAAGTAGGTAAGTATATTTAGAGATATAGTATTGTGTAATTTCATACACTATAAAATATCAATCTATTTTGGTTTATTCGAGGGGGAGCATGGACTAATCCGAAGCTTCATTATGCGTCCTTTACAAGTAACATATTTATAACTGGAGACCTTAATTCAGGCGTAAACGCCCACCCAGGTTATTATTGCTAACAGATTAGTAGATATTAGGCTTTGACTAAACACAACGACTGGCACGAGCGTTCGTCAGTGTTAGTTGAAATTACTATGAAATACCTATAGGTACCTATGATAGGTTCAATGGCCAATTTCAAGTTTCTAGGTTTATTCGAAAAAAAATTTAAACTGTATTTTAAATAAAGACTTACCTATAATTTTTTTTTGGTATCTCACCAGTAATCATATTAGCGCTACATGATTATGTACAATTATCTACATCTTCGTTTTTGTTAGTGTTCTGTATATCGCTTCTTGTTGAACTACGATCTTGAAAATAGTACAAAGCACTTATAGCACAATTGAAAGGAAATGTAAAAAAAATATTAACATTACAATTCTGTGGTGGCTATTCCAAAATTAAAAGTCGTTTTGGTTTTCAAAATTGCCTCTAGTAACGAGTATGTAATCGAAATCGGAGCGTTTCAAACGTTTTGTGCATGCAGTTGCCTACGGTAAGTTCCATTGAATAAATCTTCGTTTCAAAATAGTCGTAATTCCCGTAACAGCGTCATTCTCTAATATCCGGTGCATTGAATTTGCTGATAGATCGCATTTTCCACTTCAACGATTAAGCTGTTAAAGCTGGTGCACATTATACTAGTCATTGGATCTAGTGAATTCGTCCAATACTTTCCAGTCCAATCTACTGCTATATTTTTTCAGTTCCAGTCCAATCCAGTGCTGTTTTTTCAGTTCCAGTGTTAAGACTAAGGCAAGTAAAAAAAAAACCTTAAAGATTAGCATAACGATTCTGTGGTGGCTATTTCAAAAGGAAAAGTGGTGTTTTAGTACTTACGAAGAGCTACTGCAAGCGGCACAAGATCTTTTTATGTGGCAAATCTATGCCTAGCACAGTAAGTATAAACGACGATGACTGGCTATATTAATGTATTTATTATAGAAGAAGGCGTTATTTTGCGGAAGTCCATGATATACAAGGAACCAAAAGCTTAATTTTTTTTTCTTAATTTTTTGGAAACCAAATTCCAACACCACTTGACGCGCGTTTACATCTCTTGAGGATGCTAGGGTGTCGGGGCGAAACGCGCGTCGAGTGGTGTTGGAATTTGTGTGGTGCTGCGTACCATACAGATTTCGTTGGATTGGCGGATTATAGCAAATTAAGCTTTGGGTTCCTTGGCTAAATGCTTGGCTATAATAATATTATTTTAGTCTTTTACCTAATGTAAAAGTTAGTAAGGTGAGTTCATGGAGATTCAAACATTAGACTAGCTGTTATCATTGAAATTATTTGATTGGATCTTGGATCTATATTACAAGACAAGTAGAATATGGCAATCATTACTTGACTGAATTGCTCACTGTACTGTATTCAACGACACTCTCTTACTCTCTTCTCAAAACGTTGTTCAGGTTATTTCGGTGGTAATACAGCCGCGCTGGAATTGGTCGCTGGACTTTTTTTTTATATAACCATAAAGTACTGACAGCAGTACTTTATTAGGATTACAATCTAGCCTACGAGTAAAGCTAATAAGTAATATTATGTTAACCTAAACTTATAAAAGTACTTATATATCTAAGAGTCCGTCCATTGACATATTTCTTAGTTTATCGTTAGTTATTATTTTATGACACTTTGTTCTTGTGTTCATTATATTGCACTAGCACTAAATTTTCACTTTTTTTTATCGCTGGACTGAAACACTGGAATATTTCTGGAATAATGTAAAACGTCTATCCATTATTCAGTTTTAGTGCAGGTATTTGAAACAACCTTTGTTTGGGATTAATAAATCGGTGGGGCGTAAATATTCAAGTGATGTATGGCCATTTTGATTATTTCCTGCTAAAATTGTATGAAAAATATATGTGTCGGCGCGCGGCGCTGGCGGCTGATATCAGATAGCACCTTGCCCAATTCATGGGAATGCGTTTGCTTATGTTAGCGCGTTTAACTTGTCGCGAAGCAAAGTACAAAGAGATCATTGTTTTCATTATGAGCGACGGTGACGTGGTTACCATGCCATCGAACGTGGCCTGGGGTCGGTTTGTTTATCTAATGGGAAAGCTTACATTACAAGCTGAGAGCATGAAGCTGGCAGTCAAATTCTGACCTCTATACCGAATGAGCGCGACCCGCGGGGACTCGTTATTCGCTCTATTAATTAAACTTAATGAAATCATGACAAAGACTTCTAAACGCAGATTATAACGTGGCCATTTGATTAAGAACGTTGTGACTAGTGATTAGTGAACGATATCGTTAAATAAGACTCTTCAGTGATTTCATTACACCTAGTTATTGTATTTGCCTCGCGCGTTTCCTTTGCCCACAAAAGATAGACGAACTAAGCTAGAACCTAGACTTCTTGATGACGATCGTGAGCCGCTCGCTCCGACATCAGAAGTGGGATCCGTCGCGAGTGCAATTTGGTGTAAATGCGCGAAATTTTGCAAGTCATAATTTTGAAGACTTGCAATGAAAGAAATTATGGACATAGAACGAACATTTGCGTATACTCGTACGTGAAGTGGAACCAGGACCAGTGTACTCCTGCCAGAGATCTGCTAATCAGGTGTGATCTATCCATGTTATTTAATTGGTTTTGAATATTTTCTGTGAAACGAGATTATGACTTATTAGAAAGATGTTTTATTGTGTCAAGCCTATTCTTATAAGAATTTGGTTTTGAAAAAGTGAAAATATTCAGTACCGAGTATAATTGAATTGATTTGTTTATTGAAAGTAAGACAGAGATTTTATTTCAAAGCGTAGAATGTTTGTATCTACGAGTAAAGAAATAATATTACGCAGTGAAGCTGTGAATAAGAGCTGTATTAATGTCCCGGCCACATTAGCGGACAGCAGCGCGATGTTCGGTGGCGTTTCCCTTTGAACGTGGATGTAACCGCGAACAGTGTGCAGCGGTAGTCGCGGCGTTAGACGATTTTAGCCCCGATTCAATAAGCATTGACGATCTTACTAGCTACTACCTTAATGTGACCGTACCATAACAAAACGTCGCCGTTTTTAAGTGTTAAGTTACGAGGCAATGTTTACAAGTGGTTGCTTTAAGTTGATGCCGAAAAAAAAAAGGGTTCCGTTACCATTGCGTAAATCTTTTTGTCGACTTACCTTGATGGTGTCGATTCTGATGAATCTGATGTATTTCTCTAAAATAAACTGACTTGGTTCAATGGTGTCGATTCTAGTGTCTTTCTCTAAACTAGGTTTTGAGTGTTTGGATCTTTTCCTTTTTAATATTGCTGAGAAAGGGCTAAGAGTGAATTTTAAATTAAAGACTCTGGTAGATTGGTACTGCTCTGCAAAATATACTGTACTGGAACTGGTGCCTGTAGTGGCGGGGTTTTGACGGTTTTGAATTGAATTATGTTTGTCTGTCCTGTTTTTATTATCTTGCAAAAACGTGTAATGATTAATGAGTTCCATGTTCTATTCTATGTACTATCGTAAGCACAACATACTTTTCTTATCACAGGGGTGGAAAAGAGTTGCAAATGCTCCATTTGGTAGCCATCAGAATCAGTACCCTATACCTAGTGATGTTATTTGAATTAGTAGAACTAATTACAAAAGGTGCCGATGTTTATCGTTAATACAAACAAAGAGTCTCTTTCTAACATAAACATAGAGCTTAGCGGTGTGACTCTTAAACACTTGATATTATAGTCACCGACGCGATGTTATGAATGTATGTACCTAATGTAAACTTGCTCTCATATTCGGTTAGTAACTGATTGAAGTGTTTCTTTTGTAAATTAAACAAGTTCACGAATCACTACGTACGTACCTGTTGCTAGGTACCTACTGTGCCGAACAATCTAAACAAATGAACGTTTGTACCCAATGTTTTTCTGTTGTTCTGTGTTTAGAATGCTTTGTTTAGAAAGTGTTTGGAAGTTTGCAATAATTCATTCTGAGCTATAAAAAAGCTTGATGAATTCACTATTGGTGTTAATTTAATTACGTTGAAATCATAAAGAGAAATTAGAACGTTGATTTAGTTTAAATCAAGGAGAAATCAGAGTACTTAATAAAGTTTTTTAGATTTGTTGAATCAAGGGGCAATCGGAAAAATAAACATTATTGATTTGATAATGGTAGCATAGCCCTAGATTAACAAAGAATCATTGATGGCTCTTGTGTAAAGTTGAGCTAGAAGCATTGATGGCTAGAAAGGACTATGAGATTTTCGTGTCATCGAATAGCTTGCTTTCTGGTGGTTTCGTGGAAACCAGGCAGTGTAGCGATTGCATGCGTGAATGCGTCGTATCGGGGTGATCCTGCATGGGTCTACGTCCGGTGCTATGGCGATTCCGTATGTAGATGCGCGTATCAGTTGAGAAAGTAGAGCTATTGCGATATATTTTGTGTTTTAAGAAAAATGGAATCAAAACGATCTGGTTTTGATCGTCGAGTGTCAATGCAATGATTCTTTGAGAAGATTTTGATGACAAAGTTGAAATTAGTGGCTAGGGTGGAGTTCGCCGACTTTTAAAACAGCTGATTATTAGAAAACCGGCTGATTAAGTGATTTTTACTGTTCACCAGCACCTAACCAAGGTTTGCAGCTCTAAAACGACCGTTTTACCTAAACGAGCTTGGAAGGGTGGTTTAACCGGGGTTTCCACATTTTTACATCTGTTGTGCCCTTGTGTACAGATCAATTCAGATTATTTTGATTTGTCTTTGCGTTGTTCATTTCAGCAGCGTGCAACAAGTGTTTAATGTAATGGTTGGAAATAATTACTTATCTTACTTTCCACTATATTTTGATATTTTAAAACCAACTCCGAACTGATGCGCTTGTCGTCACTTGAAGAATCACTTGTACACATTTTTGGCCCTCCATTTTAATATTGAAATTATTTTAAACACTAGAATCTCTTAAGGGTCGGTTACTACCTGGCAAAATTTAGAACAATAGTGTAGTTTATCTTACCCATAGCGTCTTTGTACTTTTCCAGTTGAAAGTATTTTATTTTATGCTCCTAAATATAGGCGTCACAGTTTGCTGTGTTGAATAGTAATGACAATGTGTCTTCGCTAACGCGTTGCGTTTTAGCGTTCGTTCGTAGCAGCAGCGTAGCTGAGAACAGATGGTGTTCCGCCGATTTAGTAACCATGCTGATGCTCTTTCGTGATGAACAGTAAATATTGAAACGGTTGTTTAAATGACGGTTTCGAAATAACCAGCTGATTTAGCAACCGTTGTTTATGTAGCTTTAGGCGAACTCCAGCCTGAGTGAGTTAAAAATCAAATAAATTAAAGAAAGTCCACCATCATGATCTCGAGCTTTAAAGTCAAGTTTTTTTTTGAAACTTGAAGAGAGTTAGAATCTGTCACACTTGTGAACGTTCTTCCTTGTGAGTAATAACGGAAATTTTTAACATTGACTTGACTTTTAATTATGATAGAGATTTACTACTGCTAACAATTCAAATTTGTATGAGTGATTATGGGATCAGTAGCCATCCGAGAACTTTTAAGATAATGTTGAAGAAAAACGATTGCTTTCTAAAACAATATTAAAAGCAAAACGAATATTATTGCTTTCTAAGATATGGTTAAAAGAAAAACAATTGTGTTTTCTGAAGTAACAGATAGGTATTATTTCAAAATTAAGCAAAAATGAAATAAATAGTGTTATAAACCTTGTTATAATTGGTATTTTTCACCGAAAAATTCAATGTAACTCTAAAACTCAATGCTTGCCCATAGTATTTAGGGCTATCAGGTAGTAAGTATCAAGTTTACGCACGAATCAATAGTGCGTAAACTATTTTTAAAAGATTATGAGAAAATAAGTCCTATAGTTGTACAAAAACTGTATGATTTGTATTTTTGAAAAATTAAAATTCGGAAAACACAGCTTGAACTTGATCCGATACCAAAAATTTTGGGATTTAATTCATATTGACGTTACTAGAAAGCAAATAGTGCAAATTAAACAAAAATAATACGTTGTTGTTTTTACTGACACGTTTACTGTATTGCTACATTATTGCAAATTAAGATTGATAAAACGGAAGCAAACCTTAATTTTTTTTTGCTGTTTGTAATTTTGTCACCATGTATGAAGAAATCGGATAAATTAGATTCAAAGTTTTGATTTAAAGTGATTGAGTTACTGAATTTTAAAAATGAACCATCACAGACGATGCCAGAATGTTACGTACCCACAGAATTTGAGATGATTTTAGATAATGATGATGGAAATGAGGAACAGTCAGGTGTAGCCATTGTCGGCGCGTGTGAAGTAAATGACGATAATGTCTAGCTGATATCGCGTATGAAGTAAATGACAAATTTCTAATGTGATAACGTGATTGATTTTGGCTCACAACCTGTCCTGTTGTCCGATCGTAGGCCATATTCCTAACCCAGTTTAGCTGGTCGGAGGCTGCGCGGCGGCAACGGGTTAAGGGTGTGTGTGCGTGGTGGTGTGCCCCGTGGCGGGTTTGGCTTGTTGCCGTGAAGTGCGGATATATTCCGTGGTGGTATGACTTATTACAGTCGCTGTGTTGCTATGGCTTATGGATGAGTTCATATAGTCATGGTGGTGTTGATTGAAAATGAATCACGTTTACTTTTGCACGTTTCCTCGTACACGTTTACTGTTGCACGTTTACTTACTTTTACATATTTCATTGTACAGTTTGATCGTTACGTGTATGTTTATTTGTACATACGTACGTTTGTGTATAAGCCTTAAGCGAATTGAAGTTTCGTTATTTTAGAGTACAGACAATTACTTAGATTGTTCTTCATTGTGGTTCAGACATTGTTCTTCATTGAGTTTTGGACGAATAGATTGTTCATTGAGTTTTGGTACCATATGGTAAATTAGTTTTGATCTGTGGATACTTGACATTCTGTGTTTGTGGTAGTTGTGTAGGATAGCCGAACGGTTCAGAACATGAAAGATTGTCATTTTGCTAATGACAAATGCTGTAATCCTGTAGCACACGAGGGCGTGTGAGAGTCAGGATCGCCGTGTCGGCGCGCGGCGCTGGCGGCTGATATCAGATAGCACCTTGCCCAATTCATGGGAATGCGTTTGCTTATGTTAGCGCGTTTAACTTGTCGCGAAGCAAAGTACAAAGAGATCATTGTTTTCATTATGAGCGACGGTGACGTGGTTACCATGCCATCGAACGTGGCCTGGGGTCGGTTTGTTTATCTAATGGGAAAGCTTACATTACAAGCTGAGAGCATGAAGCTGGCAGTCAAATTCTGACCTCTATACCGAATGAGCGCGACCCGCGGGGACTCGTTATTCGCTCTATTAATTAAACTTAATGAAATCATGACAAAGACTTCTAAACGCAGATTATAACGTGGCCATTTGATTAAGAACGTTGTGACTAGTGATTAGTGAACGATATCGTTAAATAAGACTCTTCAGTGATTTCATTACACCTAGTTATTGTATTTGCCTCGCGCGTTTCCTTTGCCCACAAAAGATAGACGAACTAAGCTAGAACCTAGACTTCTTGATGACGATCGTGAGCCGCTCGCTCCGACATATGCTTAAATGAATCACGAGTTAATCCTAGGCATTTGCAGTCAAACATAAGATTTACCAAGTCAGAACTGTGCTAATCGTTAATTTGGACTTTTATCATTAAGACTCGTGAATCTTGATTTTATTGAAAAAGTTCGAACTTTAACAATTATATAACAACACATTATAAAACGTTACACAAAATAATAAAGTATTAGTATATATTTTAGGATATGGACCGACGATATAAAGCGGCTGGCGGGAAGTGGCTGAATGAGGAAGGCGAAGGACCGGGTGTGGTGGCGCTCTTTAGGGAAGGCCTATGTCTAAGTGGACGTCCACAAGCTGATGATGATGATGATATTTTAGATAGATAAATTATCAGTTTAAGGTTTATAAGAAAACTAGCTTATGCCTGCGGCTTTGTCCGCGTGGACTACACAAATTTCAAACTCCTATTTTACCCCCTTAGGGCTTAAATTTTTAAAAATCCTTTCGTAATGGATGTTTTGGTCATAAAAGCTATCTGCGTGCCTGATTTCAGCCCGATGCGTTTGAGTAGTTTGAGCTGTTTAATAGATCTATCAGTCAGTCAGTCAGGTTTTCCTTTTATATATTTAGACAAAGCAGCGGTAGCAAGTGATTATTGATTACCTGAATGCTTTTTGATCTAATAAAACATCAATTTTACATTACTATTCGCAGCATAGAATCCTAGATCGGCAATCTTCTGTAACCTATTTGAAATGTCATTTTATTTGTGTAAGCCATTGATTCGGGCGCTGTCGAGGACCCTTTTGAAATGGAAGTCAAAAGCTTGGAAAATCGGAAACTGTAGAACCTTCTTTACATCGAGTGTGATTGATTTTGCTTTTGTTTGGAATAGTTTATTTACGAGCGGGAAATATTTTTTGATACGTTCTTGTATATAAACTACATAAAAACCTCAAAAGCTCAAAGATTTAATGAGTTGTGGCGGAGGAAAAGTGAACTGTTCTGACCCTGATTCTTATTTATTTAGTTTAGATTATTTAGGTCCAGTTGTATAACACACTGTTAAAGTTAAAGGAACGCTTAGGATTTTTGTGCACCAACTAGAATTCGATTCATTGTTGTATTTTTACGTTCACCATAAAAGCCGGTGAAGTGCGAGTCGGACTTGCACACGAAGGGTTCCGAACCATCGTGCAAGAAATAACACATATTCATTTTATTGTGATGTAACCACAAATTCAGGATTTCAGATTTTTCCTTACTTGTGCCATAAGACGTTGTTCTACTTCTTTGTTAGCCCTTATTTATTCATTGTAGGACATAGGCCACGTGCACGCCAGTCTTCTTAACCTTGCTACCTGCCAAATCTTATCATTCTAAGTCAACGATTTGATTCCCTTGACGTGTCTTGACAAACAGACAACGAAGTGATCCTTTGAGAATTCCTTTTATTCTCTAAAAATACGGAACCCTAAAAACGAATCTGTTTATCAATGAACTGTTGTACTGTACCGATTCGATTCTACGAATAGTATCTCAGATGTAGCAAGCATTATAGGCGCTAGTTATCTTAAACCGTGACACCACTAGGCGAAAAGCGAACGGCTTTGTTGCTTCTAGTTTGCTTCTCTATATTTTTTTTTAATGGAGTATCCATACAGCGCGTAATGGACGCAGTTTGCGACGTTTCGCTTGCCCACTCAT
Source organism: Maniola jurtina (assembly GCF_905333055.1). Taxonomy (NCBI): domain Eukaryota; kingdom Metazoa; phylum Arthropoda; class Insecta; order Lepidoptera; family Nymphalidae; genus Maniola; species Maniola jurtina. The sequence goes on from NC_060040.1 coordinate 2,930,055, forward strand.
TCAGTGGGAGGCTGATTCGCAGAAAACGATGGGCGCGGTCACTGATTTATACTAACCGTTTACTTTCCCTCCCAAGAGTTCAACAGATCACCGCTAGATTGACATTCAGTTAGCGATCGATATGTCGTTCAAAATCAGCCAGAGGACTGTTCGCCTAATGAGGACACGGCCCTACGTGAATTTAAAACATTTTTAATCTGAATTTAAACGTGGCTACAGTTAAAAAGAAACGTTAAGCTGCAGCTAAGTAATGAGCTTACCACAGGCATTACAAACACAAAAAATAAACGCAGCTACTTTTCTTTGTAATGCCTGTGGTGCATTCATGCCTTGAAAGCTGTGAAGTGCCTACTGCTTGCCTTCTGTTCATTTTTTACTGCGAGCGAAAACACGCGAAAACCTGTCATGTAGGAGTTGTGTTGACGTGAATTAGGAGTTTTTTTTGCATTTGTTCAGCAGCGAATTGTTCTAATAAATTTCAATAGTAAAACTCAATATTGACCAATATTGAGTTTTACTATTTACTGTATACTGTTTTTTTTACTAGTTTTTATCTTTTTACTAAGTTTAAAAAGGACTTTTTCAAAAATTGTACATTTGTAGGGTTCCGTACCTCATAATGAATATTCTTTTATTAACTAATTCGAAAAAAGGTGGAGCAACGAACAAGAGCTAGTTATTCATGGCCCAGAATTTTTTTAACTATGACGTAAGCTACTTTTTTATTCAGTGAACCTACTTTCAAAGATTACATTACTTACAGATAATGCAGATAATAATTAATAAATAACTAAAATAATTCATAGTCTGCCACGCTGGTCTAGTACAGATTGGCATACTTCACATACATACTTTTGAGAAAAGTATGGAGAACTCTCAGGTATGCAGGTTTCCTCACAATGTTTTCCTTCACCGTTAAATCGAGTCATATTTTATTTGCTTAAAACATACATAACTCTGAAAAGTTAGAGGTACGTGCCCGGGATCCGACCCCTACATCCCAAAGAGTAGACGGATAACTTAACCACTAGGCCATCATTGAAACAGTGATCAACATTTGCACGAAAAAATGATATAATTATTACGGTTTGAAAATCTTTCTCTATTTCTCACACGGTATGTTGTCTAAAACTTTGAAACAACTTGAATGCATGACCTAAATACTACAAGTGTTGTTCTCTAATGTTGTGGCCACATTAAGGTTGACGTCAATGCCCAATAACGCCATAATTATCGCGATAATCAAAGTGTTAAACTGAGTGGCCACACTTAGACGGACGAACGTCTAATGCCCATTGAATTAGGGTTAAAAACGTATAACGGTGAACGGCATTGTGTATGCCGTTGTACGTTGATCGTGGTTACAACTACGTTTAACGGGAAACGCCGTTGAACATCGCGTTTTATGTCGTTAATGTGGCCGGGACATAACACATAAGTGGAACACGGGTGTTGAATTCTTACCGGATGAAAATAAAAAGACCTGAACGTACGTGATAGATATTTTCAACAAACAAAGACAAAGTCAAACGTTTTCCTCAATACATAAGCTGTAGGTCCTTACTTCAGTGTTTCCGAACACAGCCGCTTACATCCAAACTTACAAATTTTACCTTTTATAATATACGTATTAAGTAGTGTAGATATGGCATTACAGGCCATTCAAGGAACACAATATCATCTTCAAATAAAATTCTCTCACATTTATGTTCTTTGGAATTAAATATACAGGTGAACAATCAAAGTGTTCCATTAATTATTGTGAAAGCAATTTCTGAAGCGAACACTTTTCCAACTGGAAATAAATTGTAATAAAAGCCTTTCGTTACCAACCACTTCTTGCATGAATTATATTGCGAATCAAATTATTTCGAGAGGTGTAAAAAGAACTTTTTCAAAAATTGTACATTTTTAGGGTTCCGTACCTCAAAAGTAAAAACGTAACCCTTATAGGATCACTTTGTTGTCTGTCTGTCTGTCTGTCCGTCGTGTCTGTCAAGAAACCTATAGGGTACTTCCCGTTGACCGAGAATCATCAAATTTGGTAGGTAGGTAGTTCTTATAGTACAATACAGGAATAAATCTGAAAAGCGCGAATTTGTGGTTATATCATGGTGTTTCAATTTTCAAAGTAAGATAACTATACCAAGTGGGGTATGATACGAAAGGGCTTTGCCTGTACATTCTAAAACAGATTTTTATTTATTTTTATGCATAATAGTTTCTGATTTATCGTGCAAAATGTAGGAAACAATACCCGAATACGGAACCCTCAGTGCGCGAGTCTGATTCGCACTTGGCCGGTTTTATTTAATTGTTTGGATACAGGCCTAATGCCATCACACCAAGTCCTCTGCCTCCTCATCCAGCCACTTTCTGTCATGCACATAAAGAATTTCATACGTAGTTTTTTTTTTAATAATTTTTTTTTAAATGATTTTTTATTATTTGTTGTTTTTAGTTTTTATAGCAGCAATAGAAATACACTGGGAAAAATTTCTATTACACTACATGGGATTCAGCCCGCTGACAGACAGACATATATGTAGATCGACGACAGACGGACGGACAGCCGAGGCTTAGTAATATTATTATTATTCCGTTGACACCTTTTGGGCACGAAACCCAAAAACTAGAAATAATTAATAAATAAATTATTTCTCGTATTAAAATCAAGTCAAAAGCAAACAGTATTACTATTTCATTATACATTAAATGGGAAATAAATCAGGCGTGAACGATACACCAGTAATAAACTGAATTTGCATTCAAAATAAAATGAATGACCTCGATTTATTTGACTCAGTTATATTGTAAGGATTTAAACATTCAGCCCCAATTGTATTATATAACAGCATAGACTACAGAAAAATAATAGACTACACTGTCACTGATATTTAAATTTATACAAGAACGTGTTCACTGTTCACAGTTTCCGGCTTTTTTGTATAAAGAAACTGAAAAAAAATTTGGAATGCTGTGTCAATCACTCAGCATTCCAAATTTTACTATACCTATGTATTTATTATACATTATATAATGTATTAATTATATGTATTGCATAAAATCGCTTCGTAAATAAGGCATTATTTCTCGTAAAAAGTAAAGAATAAAAAATGATTATTGTGGGTTATCCTTAATAGATAGACGTATACCATTGCGGACTTTTTTATAGACCTTTATAAGTTGTAAAATACTGTAGTACATTATTTTGATATATCTCGTAGGGTTCAGCGTTTGCAATGTAAGCGCAAAAATGTGTTTATTCACAACATCACATTCGAAACCTCTAAAATTATCAGTGTGTGTCTACTATATTATACATGTATTATACATATTAAACATTTCTCTTGAATTACTCTATGTATTAAACAAAACCGCATCAAAAACCCGTAGTTTTAATAATACTAAGCATACATAGAGACCGACACAACGGGAAGTGACTTTGTTTTTAACCCCCGACCCAAAAAGAGGGGTGTTATAAGTTTGACTTGTGTATCTGGGTATCTGTGTATCTGTCTGTGGCATCGTAGCTCCTAAACCAATGAACCAATTTTAATTTAGGTTTTTTGTTTGAAAGGTGGCTTGATCAAGAGTGTTCTTAGTTATAAGCCAAGAAAATCGGTTCAGCTGTTTGAAAGTTATATACTTTTTAGAGAGTTTTGTTTCGGGGGTTGTTAAATTTTGAATTTATTGATTTCATACTATGTAGTGATAGTGATGAGCGAAAATTAAATTCCCAAACAAATAATCATGTTCAAGGGACTACTATCAAAAAGTCAATTTTAATTTTTCGTATTGGATGTCGATTCTACGGCGTAGCACTCATAGCGCCAGTTGATAACCGAGCTCTACGTCGAGCGCACGCTACCAGCTACGGCGTAGATCCAGCTACGTGAAACTATAACTTTACGGACTTTTCAGTTTTCATGAAGAACCTTATTCAAAATTGGATGTTCATCTAATGGATTATTTTCCATTATCGTTCTTTTTCTTCTTGGATGTTTCTTTACACTAATTTCTGTATTTCTGGTTAATGAAGAGGCGTTTATGAACTTATTATGGGAATTTTAATATTTTGAAAAGTTTGTGTGATAATGACTAAACAAATGGACTAAGTGAATCATCGATTAAACGAAGATTTTAGAAAAAAATATTTGAAGGTGAGTTTATCTTTACCTATCTGTTTTAGGTTTAAAAAATTTACAGGGTTAGAAAAAATATACTTTACTATGTATTTCGTAATATAAAATGGAGAAAAATATTATATTTTCTTCTATAAAGTTTAAATGGTCACAATTTTGTCTGCGTGGACTACACATATTTCCAATCCCTATTTTACCTTCTTATGGATAGAATTTCAAAAATCCTTTTTTAGCGGATATCTTTGTCATAATAGATATCTGCATGCCCAGCCCGATCCATCTGGTAATTTAAGCTATGCGTTGAAATATCAGTCGGTCAGTTAGTCACATTGTCCTATTACCTATATGTTTAGATAAAAAATAATGTTTGTACGGTTGTTGATGTTACGGTGAACGTTTTACTCAGGTGCAGCGAGTGTGTTTGAATCCCCTCTGTTTCAATACACCAATTTCAACCGTATTTGAATAACCATAAAGCTGAGTTATGTTGTTATCCCAGTTCTACTCCCCTCCGCCTATATGCGCTGGCCCTTAGAGAGAACCAAGTTCTTAAGATTGAATGAAATTCTTTAACCGTCGCTTTAAATTGTTCTGAAAGACCCATAGAAATACAGCGTACAAATATGTAGGTCAAGACCTACGAGTCAAGACTGTGTGTATTACTTATATTCTCATTCATTCTCATAAGTACGCGAAAAATAAAGACGTTGTTTAAGTTAACAGTACATTCCTTGAGTATTTCACTAAGAGATTATTTTTGCTCTTTACAAAAGGGTTATAGAAACAACTATGACAATTTTTTGGTTCATTTACCTCGTTTAAAAAATATGCGAAATGTTTGAGTAATTTGTAGTTTTTATATTTATTCAAAACTACAACTCACTTTATGTAATTCATCCTTTGTTACTTATTCGGAAATTCTGCCTAGTCAGTCTTGGCGTAGTATCATCTATAAGCGTTCATTTACTATAACAACTAAGTAGGTGTTACGGGTATTTTTATTTGGTTCCATACCCAAAGAGTGCCAACAGGACTCTATTACTAAACTGCCGCTGTCCTTCCGTCCATCTGTCTTTCAGTCTGGGAGCTGTATTTGAACCGTAATAGATAGTTGATTTTTTTGTGTGTCGTGTCTATTTTAGTGGACCCAAATAAAAATAAAAATTACATTCAGGTTTTTATCAGTACCTATAGCAACCACCATACATACATATTTTATATTCAGAGTCTTAATTAACAACAAAAGTAAAAAGAAAACAAGGAAACTGAAGAATGCCAATGAGTTACAAAATCGGATGCTCAAACAGACAAATTTAGTGGGAAAATTTAGGAAATGTAGGAAAATTAAAAAAAATTGAAATTTTGTTTTATGTGTGTTGCCTGTTATTTTACTTTAGTGTGTCTCCATAATATAAATAAAATAAAAAATAAATAAAGCGGGAGCTAGGTGAGAACCTAGATGACACAACGCAAAGATGAAATAGAAGAAAAAAAGCAACAAAGAAACAGTTACTTAGCGTTCGGGAGACTATTAGGTATACGTTTCAGTGCTAAGTCATTAATCTAGGTATCAAAACAATATTTCGACACCGAACGCTACGGCGAACAGTTTTTTTTTAATTTATGGACTAGCGCTTGGCTGCAATCAGATCTGCTAGCAATGATGATGATAAGTGATGATGCAACCTTAGATGGAGCGCGCTTGTCTTGATAATGTCTTTTCACTCTTGACTTCAAGGTATGGTATTTTATGGAAGTATTGAACTGAAATCGTTTGAACCTTATGTAGTTTACTTAAGGTTGATATTATTGACAGTTAATATTTATTTGTGTGAGTGAGCATGCGAGTGATTCACAGCATTGCTTGCGCACGGTTTTAGCCTTGGAGCTACGTATGGACTTTTGGTGTCGACCGTACCTACCCATTTTAAAATTGAAGGCGAAAACTGATGCTGGAAGGGCGTTTCATATCCTGACGGTTTAAATTAAGAATGAGGAGACAAAGCGTTTCATACGTGTTCGTGGAATTTTGATTAGTATTCTTGATAACACATTCAAAACATAACAAGAGATTTTTTATTAAAAAAAAACCGATGGTTCCGTACTCGGGTGTTTTTTCCGACATTTCACACGATAAACTATTATGCACAAAAAAATCCGTTTTATAATGTACAGGTAAAGCCCTTTCATATGATACCCCACTTGGTAAAGTTATCTTACTTTGAAAATTGAAACACATTTTAATTTTTTTTTAATCATATAGCCTCAAATTCATGGTTTTCGGATTTATTCATTTACTTGTGCTTTAAGACCTACGTACCTGCCTAATTTCATGATTCTAGGTCAACGGGAAGTACCCTATAGGTTTTCTTGACAGACGGACGGACGGAGAGAGAGAGAGAGACAGACAGACAGGCAGACAACAAAGTGATCCTACAAGGGTTCCGTTTTTCCTTTTGAGGTACGGAACCCTAAAAATACTACTTAATAACATACAATGGTACAGAAATAAATAATCAAAGGCTCTATTTGCAAAGAGAAAATCTTTCTTAAAAAAGAGTGAATCATAAAGAGTACTCATTTTAGTGCACACACATAAAGCTTATAAAATTTCCCATTTTCATTTCTAGTAGAACTTTAAAGTGAATATAAAACTTTGTTCTTTATTTACAAATGTTTTGAGGAAAAAAGAGGACTTGTAAAAACGATTTCTTTTTTCATATGGTTTTTGCGATACCAGGATCCATACTTATTGAAAATATTGAAAACCCTTTTCTTGCACTATACCTAAGTAAAACATCATCATAAAAATAAAGTTATCAGTTCTTTTCTAGTTACTGTAACCTTCACTTAGTCGGGGGTGTTATTTAATTTACACTTGTCTTCAGTGGTTGAAGACGTCAAAAACAAAATAATCAATCACACCAGACAATGGTACTGTTGAGTTCAAACACTATAGGTACATTCCTCGGCTTTAAATATGTACTTATATTATTATTTACGTTCACAATCATTCAACTTTTATTCCGTAGCCATCTGGTCTGTTTCTCATTGAAGGTGATTGATTGAATCTCTATCGATTTACGGTAAACAAGTATTGGAATATTATTTGCATAACAAATAACAAAATGGCCTACGGGAGTAAAATTCCTATTGAGCACGTAATATAAAAAATATATAGATAATATTTTTCTATTTTTTTCTCTCTCGTCTGGCTTTACAAAGATTAGCCAATGTCAAGTTTTTAGTTATTTGTAACAAGTTAGGGAAACTATAGGTACAAGTATGGACCCCGTCTGTGCCGGCGCTCGCTGACACACGCACGGCACCCCCTTAGAGCGCTTTCCAGTCAGTTTTAACAAAAAAAAAATACACTCCAAAAAGGCAGAGCACGCCCGCCAGCCAACACCAACACAGACGAAGTCAGATAATATTTTGTTAAGCATATCTTTTTGTTACCTAAAGGATTTTTCACCTGTGAGATCTGAGCTGCAAAAATAAAAACTCTTTTGACATAATATTATAACGTAAAACAAATGCTAGTATGTTTTATTATACTTAAAAAAATACCTATGTAATTGAATAAAATAAAATATAGGTACTTTTTATCAAAATATTAAGCACTTAGACATAGGCTATTTTAAACCCGGAAAAATCAAAAGTTTTCACAGAATTTTTAGAGACCTATCCGATCACAAATTTTATACTTACTAAAGCTTGTATCCCGGCTACATAGACTACTACTTATTGTTATTATTTAAAATCAAAGAGTTCTCACGGGTTTTTAAATAAACCTAAATCCACGAGGACGAAGTCGCGGGCACTATCTAGTAACAAATAAATATTCTCCATTCAATACGTAATTAAAATTAATGAAAAGCTAAAATAAAGTTCAATTTTGATTACTTTAATTTTCACAACCACGTCATTAGTTACCCTTGAGACGCCTCTCGCTCGCTTGGATACACTTTCATACCGCATAACAGTACTTCACGATGAATCGTCGCAAACTATGTACATAGGTTGTCACATTCATGATTGCGTTAATATTATGATAATATTAAAAGACTAGATTTTATTCATGTAAGAGGGTTCTCTCCGTCACTCGTTTCATACAAACGTAGTTCCAATTTCATTTGAATATTAAGCAACCAAAGTCCATGAAATTTTGCAGACATATTCTAGAAACTAATATCTATGTCTGTGGTTTTCCAGATTTCTGTTAAAATATTCGGTTTCAAAGTTACGCGGTCTTAAATATTTACATACAAATCTTTGAGCCCCTGTAATTTTAAAACTACATATTTTTAGAAAAATCTAAAACACCACAGACACAGATATTAGTTTTTAGAATATGTCTGCAAAATTTCATGGACTTTGGTTGCTTAATATTCAAATGAAATTGGAACTACGATTGTATGAAACGAGTGACGGAGAGATCCCTGTTAATTGTTTACAAAAAAATGTTTACACGTTAGTGACACTATAGGACGACTGCATGGGGTGCGAAAGGAAACAGCATTTCCTTATCCTAATTTTATTACTAGAGATTTACATATTATAAACTTACTACAACATAAAATAATCTTAATTGCTCCGCCGATTTGTGCCGGAGGCTTGGGCCGGAGGCTTCTAAATCTAATTGTGATGTGTGTCCGTGCCTAGTCCTCGCGCATGGTGATCAAGGAACATTTATATGGTGATAGCGCATTCGACTGTGGGAACGCTAAGCAGGCACGTCTAGCGTTGCGGCCTAACTATGCCTGAGTACCAAGTTTTATTGCGAATGAATATGGCGTAAACATAAACTCGGTTAAGTTCTTTTGTACACCACCGTAGTTCCGTCGACATAAGGCACACGATAAATATAAAATAACAATTCTAGATTAATCAAACACAAACACTCGGTTAAGTTAACAATACAAGCTATTTACCTAATACTAAGTAAGTATAAATTCATGTAATCCACTTGGAAACTACAATATGATGATGGATTTAAGCTTTTACTTTGATTTTCCTATAAAAAAAGTATTCTATTTCACTCTTCAGGTTATCTATATCCATGCAAGAAAACAAATCAATCCATTGCCCCGTTGCAAAGGACAAACTAATAAATAAATACACTTCCGTACTTACAATATATGGGTAGCGTTCAACTGACTGACTAACACATTAATGTAAAGACCACTTGATCTAGAAACTCGAGATTTTCTCTACTAAAAAGGATTTTCAAGAGTTACAATCGAACGAGATAAGTAAAAATGTTTTTAGACCCGATGGTACTGTAGGAAAAGATATTTATTACTCAGTCAGTTTCTCTATTTATATACCTAATACTAGTTGATACAAACAACTTCGTTCGCGTTAAAAAAGTAGCCTACGTCACTCTCCAGATCTTTAGCTATATCCTCATATAGCCATGCACAAAATAACCTCAATTCATTCCTCCATTGCGACGTGATTGAAGGACAAACCAATCAACAAAGAAACCAACAAACGGGGGCACATAATACACGCATTTATCATAATATGGGTAGTGATGAGTTTGGATATTTTATCTCTATTCTTGAAATGTCTCACAAAAATTTATTACAGCCAATATTTCAGTGAGCAACAATAAATGCACGGAATGAACGTGTGAGCAGCAGGTGTAGCCAACGGTATAATAACATTTCCTCCACTATTCCGTTTATAAGTACTGACTTGTATACGATAGGTACCTAAGGGTATCACATTGTATTTATTCGCCTCAAGCGTCCATAGTAAATATTGTAGTTGGAGTTTATGTTAAATACATACTTAAAATATTATCTGAGCGGGGGATGGAGATATCTTGGAATTCCTCTACGTGATCAAATCATAAAGAGTACCAGATAGAATCAGAGTAACCGACATAGCTCAACGGGTTGCGAATCTGAAGACAAAACACGCGCTCAGTATGCAAGCTTCTATAAAATACTGGCATGTGACGTCACAATTATTTGACGTGCTTTTTTAGTTTAATCGATAAATTAAAAATGGTTATTACAAACTATATAAAACTAACAAAGAGCGCGGATTTTACGTATTTTTAACCGACTTCGAAAAAAGGAGGAGGTTCTCAATTCGTCGGAATCTTTTGGAAGACCCTCTATCTAATAATTACTGAGAAATAATTTATTTTTGATATAGTAAAATACCGTATTACACACTAGTATAACTAGCCCCAATTCGCACGAGCGTCAAAAAGCGTTGCGTTAAAACCCGGCGTTGCGCTGAAAATACAAACGTGTGACGTGGCGTGTGAAGTGTGAACAGATACTTGGGAATGCATTTGTTCTATTTGAACGCTTTTTCAACGGATTTCTAAATTCAGATTAAACAAGATAAACAGCAACAGGGATAGATACCTACTAAAGATAATAGCCCTTAATGTAACTCAATAATCCTGACTGATGACTGCGAGGAACAGACATAATATATCAACTTAATGAAATTCATAATTGCCGCCATTAATTTTACCCTTGACCGTTTTATTAATTAATCCCCCGTGATCAATTTAAAATACCTTTCTCATTCTGCCGTTATTTTGCTAAAAAAATCGGTTAAATACGAGTCGGAAACGCACGTGAAGGGTTCCGTACTATCGGTCATAAATCGGTCAAACGGATGGACCGTGATAATCTAGCACACAGACAGACACTTTTGCATTCATAATATTGTAGTATGGATTGGATAAGTATTAGAAATGTTTCCAAAATTATATTAAATAAAATTCTACCTCTGCTAAATTCTACCTAAACTGAAAATTAGGTTTCGTGAAAACTAAACTAGACGGCAAGTTTAAAATAACCGACCCTAATTACCCTCTAAACATTGCCCTACTACGCACTATTAATTTCCTGACTGTAAATTAATCCTATGTTTAATTTCCTAAAACTTACGATTAATTACCTTTAACAAATGGGTTTTAGTTGCGTATCTTTTGCTCGCTCACAGAACTCTAAATAATATGATAGAAACGGTATTTGTCATCTTTAGTAGCCCATAGGATATTTGCAAATGTTTACTTGAATTTCAAATATTATATCTCTATTTCTAAGATGTGACGTCACAGGCAGGTGAATACAGGGAGGTATCTAGCCTAGCTATCCTTTCTTTCCCTTAGCCTTTCCTTTCTTTTCTTTAGCTTAGGAAAAAAAGCACCCACTGGATTAAAAAAAAATTGATATACGTAGTCGAGGTTACGGATAAAAGCTGGTCCTGCTAGTCCTTAATCCAACAGAAAGAAAAAACAAGAAACCACATTTTTTATAATCAATATGGAGGTTTATAGATCATAGAGGGTACAGTATTAAAATTCCTATTGTCCGTCCCGATCAATGGATACAGAATGTTGAAGCAAAATTCTTATAGGAAAAATATTCATATTACGACGCTGTAACTCATATTTTACATATTCATCACATACTACGGACGGACGTGATCGATTCCCCCATTGTTGTGCACTATGTTTTACACAAAGAAACTGACTTGCCTTCAACATTTCATTTTAACTGATATGCAAAGTCTCTGGCATCTTTGTAAAGTGCTTGTGTAAAATGTGCATTGTGTAGGCCTTAGGATTTGGGTAAAGATCTTTTTTACATGAACTGAAACTGCTTTTATCCCTTATGAAATATTTTGGCAAAAGTCATTGTCATCGTCAGTCAATAGTCGTCCACGGGTGAACATAGGTCCATGGTAGGGATTCCCACACTCTACGGTAATCTGCTTCGCTTGTATCCAGGGGCTCTGTGGCTGTGGTGTGCAGGTGCGAGTGGGTGGTCTGCAAATACTGTACTTTTGACTATGAGGTTGCCATTCTAGCATTTTGAGACCCCAACATTTTTGGTTCCCCCGCTTTATGTTTTCGGGAAATTGCCACGTCGCTTTAGTTAGTATTTAATTTGGTCCTTCTTTGACTACGTGGAGAAACTTCAAGCATAGGTCTCTCGATTGCCTACAGAGTTGCGACTTTATCACAAAACCGGCAAATCACTTTTTTTGAAGAAAATTTATTGCAATAGCACTTTTAATATAAAAACGTATTTAGGCAACATTAAAAATTCATATATCATTAAAATACGCCATTTTCCAGCTGCGATTACATTAATCTTTGCTAATGAAGTATCATTAAAAGTTTTAAAAAGGTCATGAGAGCTTTCACCGAATGTGTGCTTGATTCAAGCGCTAGGTTTGAACTAAACTTTAGAAACTTATTTCCGCTATGAATTTGCGCGATCTTTTAACAATTTTATCAACTTAAAGTCTTATAAAAATTTACCTTGCTGAAAACGACTGAAATAATAGGGGTCCGTAAAATAAGATTAACTTCGTTCGTCCACTATCATCATCAACCCGTTGCCAGGTCACTACTGAACACGGATATTCTCTTAAAATGAGAAGAGATTGGCCATAGTCTATCAACTGGCTAAGTGCGGGTTGGCAGATTTCACACATCCTTGAGATCCATGATGGAGAACTCTAAGGCATGCAAGTTTCTTCACGATGTTTTCCTTCATCATAAAGCAAGAAATTGCTTGAAACATACACTACTCTGCAAATTTAGAAGTGCGTGCCCGGGAACGAAACCCAAACCCCCGAATAGGAAGATGTGCCGGATTACAGCTGTTAGATTAATGAATGAATGAATGAATACACTTTTATTGTACACCACAAAATTAGTACAGAAAAACAAAGCTCACCAAAATATAGGTACAATTTGGCGGCCTTATCGCTACCTAGCGATCTCTTCCAGGCAACCAAAATGGTCCAAAGGATATAGCTATAGATATTAGAGGTAGGTGGTGCAAGTATACATTGCAAGGTGGTGTATTAATATTATTGAGACCTAAAAAATACCTATCTATATTATGGGATTTTGCATAATATTATTATTTAATGAATCTAAATAATATTATGAAAAGTTACCTCATTTGATACTTTGAAGAGTGGAAGCTATCATGTTTACATTCTTCAATGTATGAAGTTAAGTCGCCCTAATAGGATTTAACTGTGTTTGATTTTGTGAATATATTAAGTACGAAGCTTCAAATACAGATGTAGAAATGTTTCATGTGACATTCTGTGAAGATTAATATTTTTTTTTTTTTTTTTTTTTTTTTTTTTTTTTTTTTTTTTTTTTGTTGACGCTGGGGAATGCATTTACGCATCCCCCCCCGGAGGGAGGGTATGTGGGACTCGCCGGCCGAGAGGCGACCGGAATACCCACTAAACCCCAGCGGCGCTACTGCGCGTCGCCTGGCGACTGGGTCACGGGAACGGCCGAAGCAAACAACCGCGACCCAGCCAGCGACGTCTGCCAAGGCAGACCCTCCACCGGGGACCTGCTCGGTCCCCATCGACGCACCTCCGGGACGCACCAACGAAGTGCGTCCCCCGACCTAGGGACGCGCACGTCGCCCGCGTCCCATCCTCCGCTTCATCCACTGTGCCCTCTGCTAGTCAGAGGGACACGCGGAGAAACCTCCCCCCCTGCCAGGTCATTAGCCATAGCCAACAATATCTCCGAAGAGAAATTATTAGCCATGTTACCGGGGCGCACCGGCCCGAACACTGCTCTTCCCCTCGGACGCATCCAAAAGGGACCAGCAGCATCCAGGCACACTGGGAGGTTACCTGGCTGGCGCCCCAAGATTAATATTTGAATATTCACGGCTCTATTCACTAAGTATGTAAAAGGTTATTTATGTGAAAGATCAAAGAACCCAGAAACCATACCATTTTGTTACAAAAGCTCGCTAGCTGATGTGAAACGGAAAACCGTTCGTAATATTTGTAGGTTCAAAAATAGAACATCAACATAGGAAAATATTGTTATTTTTTTTTATGTACACTCGTGTGTTTTTTCTTTACACTTTTCTGTGCACTTGGATTCGTTTGCTTGAAATTTTCAATGTCATGTCAAGCTATATGTATATCTCAGAGTTTAGTGGATGCAAACTTGCAATATTTAAATCTTAATAAGAAGAACAATAACGACCGACATAGTTCAAAGGATTAACAAGTTGAAAAAGCAATGGGGAGTCTGTCGCAAAACCGACGGCCGATGGGGCGGACGTGTTCTGGAGTGGAGACTAGTGTAGGACGATCTCCAGTCCGCTGATACTGATAATGTCTTCATTATCAGTATCAGTGGACTGGAGGTGGCAGTAAGCGGCTAGACGAGGAAGGCGGAAGATCGTGTTTGATGTTGCGTTCTCGAAAATGCCTATGTTTGGCAGTAGTGAGTACACGCATAAAGGTTGATAGATTGGAAGTTTAATGATTGTTGTAATTGGCTGAATTTATGATATTTTGCTTCAACAATGCATTTTAACCAATAGTGAGAAAGTGTAGGTCAATCAAAGATGATTGTGATCGTCACGCTATAGCTACCTAACAAAATACAGCGATAGTTTTAGATTTGACAGATTCGTGGACCACGTGTTTTGTTTTGAATAGCCTTATATATAGCCATAATGGCTCCAAACTTCAAAGATGCAACCTTACTTGTGCGTGCTTTTTGAAAAAAAAAAAAAAATCATCTGCTTCATAACTGTGGTGAACTGAAACGTACCAACATAGGTCAAAAATAGGTTTTGACAGAAACATAATGCTCAGCCAAACTTAGGTATTGGGGATGGAAGTTTTATTACGCCTGCAGCCCGACAGCCACTATTCCCCAGACACTTGTCACATACAGTGAATATTTTAAGCTTGGTAGGTATTTCTCCCGTTTTACAAAATTCGCTGATTTCAATGAAACGCGCTCCCCCTTCATTAGAGAAGACTTCACACTGCGCTGACTTATCCAATTTCTCGTTTGCCTTTTGTATATAAGATAATAAGGCAATGGATCTTTATACCAACAATGTAATAGGTATAGACTTTTATTTAACTAGATTAAACACGACTGGAACTGGAACTGTGATCTCATTTTACTATAGGGTAGTTTAATTCAATTCAATTCAATTTATTTATTTGCTGATACAGGTTTTACAGGTGTAATTATAGAATTAGTCCAGCTGTATCACGCCAAGCTGGCATGCAAATACATTAATTTTGTGTTTACTATAGGGTAGGGTTGTTTGATTTTGATAATTATTTTATGTACAAAAGCAAATAGGTACAATATTACAAATTCTATAAAAAATCATACTTTCTGAACAGAATCACAATATTAGGTTGACTATCCATTGAAGCGGACAGCGTGGATGAGTATCAACCTGTGTCTGTTTATCTCTCAGTCTATGTCTAGTCTGACCGCCTGTCTGCCTATCCGTTCTTATGTCTGTCTGCTAGATTTTCACGGACCATTCGTTTAACCGATTTTGACGGGTACAGAGATAGCTTGCATTCCGAGGATGGACGCAGGCTACTTTTATCCTAGAAAATCAAAGAGTTCGTACGGGATTTTGAAAAACCTAAATCGCCGGCGAATCATTTAGGTATAATGTATAAAATTCATTCTAGTGATGGTCTACTGAACTCTTATCCGCTCCGATTTGCTTCAGTGACCTTCACCCTTATGCTGTAAAAGGAGGCAGTAGGAAAAGTGGAAATGGGAGTGGAAGTCCATGGTAGGTGCTTCAGCTGTGTGTACCTACTTAGTCTAACATGCTTAGTATTTATTCATAAAAACGCTTTACTTTAAAAAAAAGTGGACCAGTATAATAAATGTCAGCCATTTTGTATGTTCGCGGTTTTTGAGTAAGTATTATTATGTTTGAAGTTTTAAATCTGCACCCACTACACGCCCACGTTTCATGACTGCAGTTAGTGCGAGAGCTGGATTCATATTATAGCGGCCTATATACCTGCATACTTGACACAAGGCAGAAATCTATGGTTACGTTGAAATTGTCTCCTGTCAGCTAGATTTAGTTTTTCTATAGACAAAAATATAACAGGCGACAGTAATAATGATTACTCTTTTGTCTCAACTAAGGGTACAAAAAAGGGTAAGGGTAAAAAAAGATGGTCACTTTTTAAGCGCCTTAATCAGTTCTGACATAAACTGGCAGATGGCAGAAATAATTGTAAGAGCTTCATACAGTAAGCTTATCTAGTAGGCATACGATTTCGCACCTCACCATCGTTGATAAAATTCAGGCATCAAAAGACCAAACGCAATACCATCACAGTAAAATACAACTAAGGGTCCTTAATTTAAAGTTGAAAAGTCAGTGCCATCGATTTTGCCTTCACAAGACTGGCTGTATAGACTATGAACGAAATTGATCCCTGTTAAGTTAGTTAATGTCCATTTTACTTTAACGCTAAAGTGTTTCTTCACTCAAACTTTATGTACGTTGGTGAGACGTAAAATCTTATACTAACACACCAGACGGGCTGTTAACCAAATAAATTCAATGAAAAAATAAAGAATGCCAAGCGTAGTGCAGACCGTGGAAAACATTTCATAAAATTAAGAAAAAGTTAGTAACTAGTTCTAAAGATTCAACCTGCTAACTTAATATTATTTATTAAGTAAAAGGGTGTAAACAAGAAAACTCAGTCAGAGGTTGTATTAATAATAGAGCTAATGAGGGTATTAGCTCTTAGCCTACATAAAGTATAATACATGGTGCTTTGTTCAGATTTATGCACAATTGACATTATAATTCTTTTGCTTTATTTCTTTGTGCATGAAAAGCTCGTGATGTCAATTTTTCATGTGAATTTAAATGAAGTAACAAGTTGCTTACGAAATGTTAAACATTTTAACGCAGTAGCGCGACGTCAGAAATTGAGCAGTGAAATGTATTTTAGCAACAAGTATTGTTTCAGTTTCTAAAATAATTATAATAGGTATACGCCTAAATGATATTATATAAAAAACCGACCAAGTGCGAGTCAGACTCGCGCACTGAGGGTTCCATACTCGGGTATTTTTGCCAACATTTTGCACGATAAATCAAAAACTATTACACATAAAAATAAATAAAAATCTGTTTTAGGATGTACAGGTAAAGCCCTTTCATATGATACCCCATTTGGTATACTTAGTTATCGTATTTTGAAAATTGAAACACATTTTAATTTTTTTTAAATGATGTAACTACAAATTCGCAGTTTTCAGATTTACTCCTGTACTTGTGCTATAAGACCTACCTACCAAATTTCATGATTCTAGGTCAACGAGAAGTACCCTATAGGTTTCTTGACAGACACGACGGACAGACGGACAGACGGACAGACGAACAGACGGACAGACAGACAGACAGACAACCAAGTAAACCTATAAGGGTTCCGTTTTTCCTTTTGAGGTACGGAACCCTAAAAAACTGCAAAAAAGCAGTGTTTGTTGAATATTATCTAGTTAATTTATTAAGTGGGTAAACGTAATATAAAATAGTAAAAGGTGGTTTTAAATTTACACTAAAAACCAAACTATAATTATTAAACTAACAAGAAGGTATTTTTAAAAACCTGAATTCATTCGGACTGGGCCACTATCTAGTCTTTATTTTGACCCAAATACATGGATTACCTTTTGATAAAAACGCGTGAATAAATAAATTATTGAGCGTCGTTTGGCATGTCATCAAAAATTTATATTATACGCTGGTGCGGACTCTGTTCTACCTGTACGTTACGGGACCTAACTGACCCCTGATGGCATTAGGAATTCTAATTATATTTTCGTCATTTTTAGGGTTTCGTACCTCAAAAGGAAAAACGGAACCCTTATAAGATCACTTTGTTGTCTGTCTGTCTGTCTATCTGTCCGTCTGTCGTTTCTACCAAGAAAACCTATAGAGTACTTCCCGCTGACCTGACCTGAATCATGAAATTCGGCAATCAAATCAAATCAAAAAATCAGGTAAGTAGATCTTATAGCACAAGTAAAGGAAAAAATAATTACCCCCCCATTCATCATGCGCTCCATCTTAGGCTGCATCATCACTTGCTAGCGAGTCTGATTGCAGCCAAGCGCTAGTCTATACTATAATTTAAAAAAAAATCCCAAATTGTAGGATTTTTTGAGATAATAATGCAGTGAGTTCCTAGATCCTTTCTCATAGGTACGATTTGATTTAACAGACGAAGTTAGGTTTAAAAAAAAATTTAAGCTGAGGTTTTGAATTATTTTAATTATGAGTTGACTTATAAGTTAGATCTAATAACACTTCTATACTTTGGGATACACTCTATTTTCATTTGTCATTGTGCTAAAGTTACGTATGGGGTCCATTATGCCCCCATAATGCGAGCAACGTGTTAATAGAAACACTCACGAAATCCATATTTCTTATGAAAGTGGACCTCATCTATTTCCTCTTTGAACGTCGTGGAAGTCGTATAGCATTCGGTCACAGGTAATAACTAGAAGGATAATTTATCTTTCGACCCCAAGTCGACACAAATCGAGAACTTACAGCCTGAAATAGCTATATATGGGACTTTGATTTTTTGGCTATCTTAAAAGGTGATTTTTGTAGTGTAAAAGAATATTCATCCATTCGTTTATTCCAGAAATAACTTATAACTAATAAAGTAAATAAATACTAAATAATCTGCTTTAGGAGGTAAAACTAACACTAAAAATGTCTTTACAATTATTAATTTACTAGACGATACCCGCGACTTTATCCGCGTGGATAAGGGTTTTTAAAAATCCCGTGCGAACTTTGATTTTCCGGTATAAAAAGCTGCCTGTATGTATGTATGTTTTTGGGACACGAGCTATTTACCTAGCTGTACCAATTTTCATATAAATTATTAAACGGATGGGCTTTTAAGAATTCCAATGAATCTTTTTGATTTTCCGGGATAAAAAGTAACCTAACACGGGGATGTAATCAAACTCTGTACCACGAAATCAGTTAAAGTTTAAACTGTTGGGCCATGAAAAGTTAGCAGACAGACACACTCTTGCATTTATAATATTAAGTAGGATGGAGGATAGTGTTTTATACCTTTTTTTATCAACATCAAAATTTTCTAAGATTTTGTTTTAGTTGATTAAGTTGTAAGATTACGACTATTGTAATTTGTACATGAAAATATTATTAACCGTTCATCTATGATGGTAGTTCAGTGGGGTTTAGTTTAACTGAACTTTGCGGGTGTCATGTTTCCAGTTGGTGAACAAAATTTGCTCTCAACAAAAATACTTCGGCAGGAGTCATGGAAAATTTCTATTCATGAATAAATATAATTATATTTTTGTATTGTTGAGATAACACCAAATTAATTCCAAACAATACGAAATGTAATAACATGCTAAAGTGGGTAGGTACCTACTGTAGGTTTAATATTCATTTTTAGGATTCCGTACCTGAATGGTGCCAAATGCCAACGGGGCCCTGTTACCGCTGTCCAAAATTCATAATAATAAGCTTCCGCTGTCCGTCCGTCCGTCCATCTGTCTGTCAGCGGGCTATATCTCTGAAATCGTAATAGGTAGAGATTTGAAATTTTCACAGAATTTCTATTGCCGCTATAGGTATACCTAATAACAAATAACAAAAATGTAAATATAATTTTTATGATAGTGTTTTACCTACACTTCAAAGTTTCTAAATAAATAATTTCCAAATAGACAAAATATTTAGAAAATAATAAAAATTTCATAATGGCCACAATGAAATTTAAAAATAAATAAAAAGTGTTATTGGAGTCCGATTCCCACTAGGCTGATTTTTATAAATCTTTGTGTGTCTTTAGAAATACCACAGGTAATTGAAAAACCTAACCGTACCTACATAAAAAGCATACAAAGAATATTATTTTTTTATTAGACAGGCTTTTATTATTTACTCAAAGAAATTGAATTAGAATGAAAAGAAATGAACAGATATTATTTTGGAATAATGAGTTCTTTTTATAAATTATGTTTTATAGACTAAACTTATATCACCTTATATAACTTATATCATCATCATCATGATGATTAACCCTTTGCCGGCCCACTACTGAGTACGGGTCTCGTCTCAGAATGAGAAGGGCTTGGGCCATAGTCTGTCACGCTAGCCCAAAGCGTATTGGCAGACTAAATATACGACCAATATATTAACTCAAACCGAAATTATAAAGACGTACGACTAGAATAAAGACTGGCAGAAAGCAATCAAGAAACACATTTCTCTATTGCTTTCTGCCAGTCTCTAGCTTTATCGAAATTTACGAAATCCAGTTGCGTAAACGATAATCTACACACCAGTGAGTTTTCATTACGACAATCTGGATTGAACTGCCTTTTGCCAGGGGTGTGCGGAGATGCGTAGAGATATGTGCGTGATATCAACCAAAATGAATCGTATCATAGCTAGGATCATATTCACTCTGATGGCCGTATGCCATCGCCGTCATGAATTAAGTAGGTACTTAGTTAAATCACAACTTTATCATATTGTAATGATCTCGAAAGAATTCTTAGATTTGCAGTTGCATAAAGTCGCGGTTGTAATACAATTGAAGAATTTTTGAATTTGGGAAATGGTCGGCTTTGCATTCAGCGGCCCACAAGTAGTGTAACATTGCAGTATTGCATATTTGCATATTATTGTTTTTCTTAGTAGACGTTGCTAGAAAAAATATTATTGCTAGGTATTGATAAATTCATTTAATTTAATTTCATTTCACAGAATACGTGATAGAGTTAGTTCCTTTCAGGTCACTACAGAAAGCTCACTCCATAAAGACGTTTAAATAAATAGCGACTCTTGTTAGGGCACAATAAATAAAATCGATTAAATTAATGGGCCCTAAAAACAGACAGACAGACAGACAGACAGACACATTCTCATATTTTATAATATTTAAAATATTAAAAAAGCCAAGAGAAAAAAAAGAACGAGCGTCTTAAATAAAGTATTGACTGGGAAATCCTGTTCAATCGCGTCTAAAGTAAGCGAACTGCACTAGACATCCAAGATTCCATTACTGGCCCCTTGAACGAGCTGGGAGTGAAATTCAATTATATTATGATTGTTTGTTGTTATTGGATTGTTATCAATTATCTATAATACGTGAAGGTATATAAAAGGAGAAACTGGCTGCCTGAGATGATCGTACAGCTCAAACCGCACAGTCTAGTAAATTAAATCACTACTGTAGTTTTACTTGAGTAACTGATGAACTTTTTGCCGACTCTTCTCAGTCGAATGATCTGTTTTGTCGACAGGTGATAGTCTTAACGTAGAATAAGTGAAAACCCCAAGAAAGAAAAAGAACACGCGTCTTAAACAAAGTATTGACTGGGGAATCCCCTTTAATCGCGTCTAAAGTAAGCGACCTGCACTATTATAGACATCCAAGATTCCATTACTGGCCCCTTGAAAGAGCTGGGAGTGAAATTCAATTATATTATGGGATTGTCGTTATTGGGTTGTTACGAGTAGGAATTATTATCTATAATACGTGTATATAATAGGTGAAGCTGGCTGTCTAAGTATATGATCGTAAACAGCTCAAACCGTAGTTTTTAGTACTTGAGTAATTGATGAACTTTTCGTCAGCTCTTCTCAGTCGAATGATTTGCTTTATCAACAGGTGATAGTCTTAACGTAGCACAAGTGGCAAGAGTTCCTACTTGAAATAAATATACAATAACTATAGGTATTTGAATTTGAGATTTTGGAAGAATAAGGTGATCTCCATATCATAATAATATTAATTTATGTAGTGAAATCAGAAAATATAATAATATAGAAATACTTGGACCTGGCTCACGAGATCACCGCCATATGGAGTGCTGACTCAGCGATTATCGTACTGATGCATATAGCAATCCACGTCTTGAAGCGGGCGGTCTTGATTACCTGACCTCTTCAACCCGAATATTAAAAAAATACTTAGAAAAGTTTTACTTATGCATACTTTTCATACATATCTAATTTTATGTTTTGCATATCTAAATGTAAATTACACCCTAAATAACCCATTTAGCATAACAAGTTAACGTGTTAAAGAGCCGTTACGCGATAAATATAACGAATCCTTATACCCTTCATAAATTCTTAGGACGACAAGAAGCTTTTATTAAATTTTCAAGGGCCACCGCAAATTATGATACATTGTGTTCCAAAATGCTATTCGAAATTCATTCATATGTGTATGGAGTTAAAACCTCAAATTCTTCGACGAAACATCTTAGATATTAGTTGCTTTCAAAAAGTAAATTAGCGTCTTCTGCAAAATACAATTTATCTTAGCAATATTCTACAAGCTACAATATACCTAATAAATAATTTAATATTGAGACTATGCTAATTTTAAATTTACAATATACCTAATAATTTAATATTGGGACTATGCTAATCTAATTTTAAATTTAGGAAGTCGGGTGGTGGTCTTGTATTTTAAAGGCTAGTTTTTTAAACCTAGATTTGGTCAATAGTAAACACATTTTTTTTTTAGGTAAGTAGTTAGTACTTCACCACAAATTCACGATTTTCGGATTTTTCCTTTACCTACTTGTGCTATTGCTATATTGTATAGCGTTAATAATGCTATATTGCTCCCTGCCAAATTTCATGATTCTAGCTCCCCTATAGGTTTTAATTCCCATAACAGACACGATAGACAGACAACGAAGTGATCCTATAAGGGCTCCCATTTTTCCTTTTGAGGTACGGAACCCTAAAAAATATAAAATATTAACAGTTTCCCAGCAGTTTTCTAGTTTTGAATTAGCCACTGTCACGGCCGTCTATTACAGTATGACCGCGATCATCCCGGGTTCCCGGGGTAGGGCGAAGTAATTAAAACTGTAATGACTTTGTTATCTCCCGAGCGAGCTTTATAACAGCTGTGTGTTTTTAGGAATGCCTTAGTTAAAAAAAACTGTATTAGGAATAAGAACTACGCCTTACCGCCTCTAATCCGTTTTGGGTTTAAAAAAATATACATATTATAATACTAATAAGGTTCGTAGGTATTTATTTTGAATATTAGATTAGATATAAATTTTTTTAAAGATGTACCATTACACTAGCGGATAAAGAATTACCCTTTTAAGCATCGTTAGATATGTTTTCTGAGGTGTAAGGCTAGATGTACTTAAGTGTTGAGAATAAATAAATAAATATGAGCCGAAGATATGAGATGTAAAATCTCATGCTAAGCTTAAAGGTCTTATTCATAGATAACTAGTTTTATTTGTTCTAAAAACAAACGTGCAGTGCTAAACTTCGTACATTTCATCTACTGTTAAGTAATGAGAATAGTTCTGAGAAAGTATTTGCATTCGCACTGTGTTATAAGAGCGTTTAATGTTTGTCTAAGTACAATGTTTTGTTTTCCTAGAGTTCCAGTTATGCTCAGTTTCAACTTTTGGTAGATTTTCATAATATTACAATATGTTTCAGTTTGATATTATGCTTCTCTAAATTAAGTGACAGTTACAGTATTTCATAATATTAAATAAAATGCTAACAAGTGTAAATTAAAAATTTATAACACCCCCGACAAGTGAAGTTACAGTAACTAGAAAAGACCGAAAATACCTGATAACTTTCAAACGGCTGAACCGATTTTCTTGGACTATTCCGCGCCTACGATCCAAAGTATCAGAGTTTTCCAAAACATCATTTTCAAATAAATAATTATGTATCAAGACAACGTCCATCTTGACAGCTTGACACTTGTCAATTGACATAATATTATGAACCTAACGGTTATGTAACCTTCTTTTCTACAAGAAAACTAGAAAAGAGCTGATAACTCTTAAACGGCTGCACCAATTTTTTTGGATTATAGCTAAGAACACTCTCGATCAAGCCACCTTTCAAATAAAAAAAACTAAATTAAAATCGGTTCATTCGTTTAGGCGCTACGATGCCACAGACAGATACACAGATACACAGATACACAGATACACAGATACACAGATACACAGATACACAGATACACAGACACACAGATACACAGATACACACGTCAAACTTATAACACCCCTCTTTTTGGGTCGGGGGTTAAAAATAATTGATAATTTTCTTTTATGAAGTGAAAACTGACATCAGAATACAAGTACGTATAATATGGATTCTTCGATGAAGGAAAACATCATAAGGAAATTGGTTTCTAAAGAAAACAATAGCTATCTGACCTCCACGTGTGAAAATATTATCTTTATACAAAATTATAACGTAACATTACCATACTTTCACACTAAGAGCTTACGTAGACGACCGCTTTTTCATTTTATCAATGAATTTATTATATGGTATTAATTACTATCGATATTTGCAGTGGTCAAAATCTATCTATGTTTTGCTCAATATATGTTTTTTTTTTAATTTAAAAAAGGATATTAGCCATGTTAAATGACTAATATTCCCCTTTCCTCTCCAACTAAGCGTCAGGAGTGTGCTAGGAGTAGGTACGACAATAGATAGATAGAAACCCTTTATTGCACACAAAAACACATGTAAAGGATAACAACACAGTAAGAAGAAAACAGAAAAAAACAATTGTGTGCAAAGGCGGCCTTATTGCTTGGAGCAATCTCTACCAGGCAACCTTTGCTGAAAGGAGAAGTTCTAGGAAGGAGGTTGGATAGTACCAAGTCACAAGGATTTTTTTTTAAAAGATTTATATATATACTAATAAACCACAACAATAGTGCAGCGGGTGGGGTTTGAACCGTCGACCTTTCGGTTTTCAGTCCACTTCTAATAACTCCTAATAATATAATAATAAGGTAAATATAATTATACTGGAATGGTGACCTCGCACCGAAAAGCGCAGCGTCTGCAGACCCGCCACTGGATTGATGGATGACACCAGGCGAGCCGCTGGATTCAGGCGGCGCGGCGTAAGACCATGGCGTGGGGAAGTCCCTACAAGAGACCTATGTCTAGCCGTGGACGTCTATCCGTTGATGATGATGATGAACTACTGTAGGCTCTTCGTCAAAATCATATCGAGTCATCAACATTTGGTCCTACTTTACTCTGATACTGTCAGATGTTTCATTTTATTTTATTTATTTTTCGTTAGATTTTAGTTTTAGTTTACTTTGATTCTATTTCACTTGATATCGCATTTTGTATTTATTTTCGTTCCAACGGCACTAGAGAAGCCTCATTTATTTTATTTGCTTTTCTCTAGCCTAGTATATTTATTTTACCACAAGTTGTGGCAACCTATGAGTGGGTTTACAATGGTACCTCAATAAAATAAAAATTATGTAATACATACAGCCTGCAATCAAACCTCGTCGTATAAAACCTACTCGTAAAATCGACATCCGGATTCGATCGGAGTTTTGTAGATCTGAATTTTCTTGAAAGAAATCGGTAGTCTGCGATATTATCTCTAACCAAGGAGAAATATTAAAGTACCACGAAGAAAATATTATTTTCCAAATCCAATTTCCGTACCAGGCGAGATATTCAATGCAGGATGAGAACACGAGGTTTTAGTATTCTGATAATATCTCCCAGGCAAGTCGGGCTTAAAATATTTATGGCCTTTTTTCAGATAATATTCTGGAACGTCGGTGAAATTATACCTACCGGTTTAGGTATTCTTTTATATTCTATCCATAATTTACAATACATTATATATAATTAAATAAATAAATAAAAGTTTATTTAGCTCAACAAAAGAATAAAAATAAAAATGCAATTGATGTTAAGACCCAATAACAACTAAACATAAAAGTAGAAAATACAAAAACAATATGTGTTACATTACGTAGGTCTTCTTCTTTTTTTCTTCTCTCTGGGCTGGTTTCCGAACTTAAACATTTCCGTCTGTTGTGCGTGCGTTGCCCCTCCCCACCGAAGTCTTTACTCCAGCCATCCAAGCTCGCTCCAGAAGTCGAGTAGACCGTCCAGGTTGCCGAGGGCTTAATGAAGTTAAGTTGGGGAACCCAAATTGCGCTCTCATTGTTCTGCCACGCTTGTGCACTCCAGGAACACGTGCGCCGTAGTTTCACCGACCTCCATGCAGACCCTACGGCCTATACAGAGGACTGTCGGTGACACCTGTAATGAAAGGGTGTTTGTTTAGTGGGCTATGCCCTGTTATGAGTTTCACCACCTTCCTAAGTTTACCTTTGTCCAGGTGGAGTAGTTTGTTAGTTTGTCGTTGGTCTATGTTAGGGAAAGCCTCTTTGGCTTGTCTGCAGTCACGTAGGGTTTATTTTAATACGTAAATATAAGTATTACTAAACTAAATGTAATAAAATAATGTTTATTACACGATTTCATTTTGATAGCAACAGATATAGGTACCTAAGGGACCTTAAACAATTCCAGGTAAGCAATAAAATTTTGTCTTATTAGGTACTATATTCTAGGTACCTACTAAATATAATGTTCAATTCATTAGTCCTCCTTCTACAGCATCATGACGTTAAATACGGGCCTATCGTGTTTGTAATTATTATTCTAAACTTTACATTCTGAAATAAGGATCTCCAATTTCACCAACGCGAACGTCAAATAAGTCTTATCCAAGCGTAAATTTGATATTATGGCAGGTTTTCAATACGAAAACTGTCATTACGCCCAATTTATTCCTGGGTTAAACGTCACTCGATGTTGGTGAAATCGGCACTTGATGGAACAATTTTCCCGCGCTAATTTGTCGAAACGAATATTTCTTTGAGTACCTAATAATTAAGGTAAAAATAATAAATTGTTTACTAAAAGACATTTTGTTTTACATTTTACGAGCTTTGATTCTTAATTGTTTTTAGATTAAAGATTATTTTGATGTTTGATGTACCTATTTAATAAAGTATTAAGTAGGTATGCTTTTCACGACTTCGTCCGCGTGGGCTTGGATTTTCAAATATCTTATGAAAACTCCTAAGGAGGAGTAAATAAGGACTTAGAGCCTCGATAGCTCAACGGTTGAGGAGCGGATTGATTTCCGGATGGTCGGCGGTTCAAACCCCACCCGTTGCACTATTGTCGTACCCACTCCTGGTACAAGCTTTACGCTTAGTTGGAGGGGAAAGTGGAGTATTATCATGATTAGCATGGCTAATATTCTTTTAAAAAAAACTTTTTGATTGCCTAAGAATAAGCCTATGGATACCTATCTCTACATTTTTCTAAAATATTCGTTTAACGGATGGGCTCTGAAAAGGTTATGGACAGACGGACAGCAACACTTTCGCATTATAAATTTTATATGGAATATTTCGTCAGTATATACTTACGTATCTTATTGGCCAAACCAAAAGCAAATAAATAAATAAAATAAAACAAGTGTAAATTAAAAATTTATAACACCCCCGACAAGTGAAGGTTACAGTAACTAGAAAAGAGCTGATAACTTTCAAACGGCTGAACCGATTTTCTTGGATTATAGCTAAGAACACTCTCGATCAAGCCACCTTTCAAACAAAAAAAACTATATTAAAATCGGTTCATTAGTTTAGGCGCTATGGTGCCACAGACAGATACACAGATACACAGACACACAGATACACACGTCAAACTTATAACACCCCTCTTTTTGGGTCGGGGGTTAATAAGACGTAAGTACCACCAACTTATTTTCGCAATATCAAAGAAAAATACCTAGTTGATGGAACTGTATGAGTAAAGGTAATGGATTGAGACTGAGTGAAGTCTAGATATAAGCGTAGACGACGACGCCTCCACTGTAACGTAACGGTTATAGAGCCTACATTTCCTGCACTCCTTTATATGGTGATACCTAAGCCTAGTAGGTATTTATAACCGATTTCAAAAAAAGAACTTTAAAGATAGACTTTCGGCCACAAAGAACATTATATATTCTAACACAACCTAACCATGGATTTGAGCCCATTTATATCTTGATAATGCTATTGTTACTCAGGCTGAAACTAAAGCAGACTAAAGGAGATATTTTTGTCTAACGAATAACACTAATTTGGAGCTTGTAACGTTCATCAATTTCTGGACCCTACGATGTATGGCAGATGGTCGGTCTCCCTTACGCTTTCCTAACATTATTTGTCAATTTTGGCATGGATTCTTTAAACCGAGAAACCGATTTAAGAGTAGGCTCGTGGAAGTACCGAGTGGCAGATGGGACAGCTGCTTTAGCAAGGAATTTGAATGAGAACTCATTTAAGAGTAATTTGTGCCTGAAAGTTTCTTAGCACACTCGCGGTTAAGTAATGCACGGCGCAATATGTCACTGTCTAACTTAAAACTCCCGGGGTACTTGCGAGATACTTAAACTAGACGAATGAAGGGATGCTTCCTTACTTTAGTATGTATCTACTAGATCTTTCCGATGGGACATTCTTGAAGAAATTCAGTTCCATATGGTAATATTAAACTTTTGAAATAAACACCTATACTTACCTACCTACCTACCTGTACTTTTTTATTCATTGCCAGTGTGCTTAGTACGAGATTTTCATCAATCATTTCTAATCAACGTTGATAGAATTCGAGCGTCGAAATACAATAATGTTAAAGTAGAATGAACCTAGAAAAACCTTTATTTAAACTGAAAAAAATTAATAATAAAATCTGTTTTTCAATGTAAAGGTAAAGCCCATTCATATAATACCTCACTTGGTATAGTTATCTTACTTCGAAAATTGAAAATACTAATTATTTGTTCATGAACACATTTTAATTTTTTTTTTGGTGATGTAATCATAAATTCACGGTTTTCGGATTTTTTCCTTTACTTACCTATGCTATAAGATCTATCTACCTGCTAAGTTTTATGATTCTAGGTCAACGGGAAGTACCCTACAGGTTTTCTTGACAGACACGACGGACAGACAGACGGACAGACAGACAGACAACAAAGTGATCCTTTAAGGCTTTTCCTTCTGAGGTGCGGAATCCTAATAATCCTGTTCAAACGTTCAAAGATTAAAATTTGCCTATTTCATATTTGAACATTTGATAGGATAAATTGAATTTCTTGTATCCGTAAACAATACTGGATAGGGATACCTAGGTATATACCTAAGCAAAATTGCTGTGTAGTCTGTTTGTTCTCTCCGATCCGCCTATTGTGCTGTAGCCACTGGAGAGGCTAAAGATTTATGCATCAATGTCAGCGAAACAAAGGCAATGGTAATTTCATAGGCACCGCAAACTCCTTCGTATCTGAAATGTTTAGATCAAATTCAGTATAATTTATTCGAAAAGACCTTTCAAGATCTTTTGAATCGTCGAATTCTGATTGCTATTAATGGATCTACCTTCGTTTCGGAATATTAATTTTGCTGAAATAGTACTTACCTACGAAAACGTTAAAACTCAAAGCTTGCAAATAATAGCTGAGACCCTTTTTTGTGGGGAAATCCACCACGAATCTCTACGCGACCATCCCTGGCCGACCTGGGTGGCCTGCTAAGATTTTAGAGTGAGCTCGGCTAGCTGGAGTGATCCGGCGGGGAGCCGCACCAGATGTTTCACGTACAACAAACAGCCACATCTAAATGCAGAAAAGAAACCCAGGAAGAAGAGGACGAAGAGGTCAATGCGACCAGATAAAACCCACGGTGTTAAACGTAACGCAAACGTTACGGGACCTGACTAATTCTCAAGAAATTGCCGAGGCAGACCATCCTCGGTGAAAAATAAATCCCCTACACACCTTCAGAATTACTCAGCGGCTGATAAAAAGAGCTATGCTTGGAAAACTCCAAGCATAGTACTCCAAGAGAAGCAGAGTTACCGATATGGCTAAATTGGTTGCAAAGCTGAACTGGCAATGGGCGTGGCACATAGTTGAGTTGAGGTACTAAGGCACTAGGGTGGTGACTGGTGACCTTGTACTGGAAAGAAAAGAAAAAAGGCCCGTGTTCAGTAGTGAGCAGGTAATGGGTTGATCATGATGATGATAACAAACGTTGTGCCCTTACTTTTGATATGCTCATAATATGTGGGACATTGATAGTCTGATACCGACAGGCGAAGGTGTATCTCAACAGGCTATGTGAAGTCTGGCAACACAAATTGAAATGCAAATTATTACCTCACTGATCACCCTCCGAGGAATTGTCATGGTAATACCTTACGGAAAGTGCCGCTTTACCATAGTTTTATCCATGTTAGGGCTGCCAACGCTGAGAAATTATTAACATGCCTTGGAAATTAGGATTTTTGGTTCTAGCAGCATTTCTTTATGTATTACTAAAAAGTGCCCGCGACTTCGTCCGCATCGATTAAGGTTCTTCAAAAATCTCGTGGCTCTTTGATTCTCTTTGATTTTCGGATCAAAAAGTAGCCTATTTCAGTCTCCTGACAATACAAGCCATTTCTGTATATTTTATGAAAAACTATTAAACAGATAGGATTTGAAGAACCCTGTGGGAACTCAATAATAATTTTCATAGTTAAAACTTATTAATTGGTACAGCTAGACCTTAAATGATTTTCCAATTTTATGCTTCAAAGAATTTTATATGCTCTAACATTTAAACAAGTTGTTTTGAGACACTTGTCTTGTGTGTCAACCCTATAGTCAAGGTGATCTATCTACATTTGCATACTGAATATTCATAGCGTCAAAATATCTAATTACTGTTTTAGTACGACTCCGTGTAGGTGCCAAAACTGAACTATCTAAGAGTAGGAACACTTACAGCGTGTTGCTCAATATTCTCTAACTAGTGTTAGATAGTTCTAACAAGGATATCACTTAACTATTACTTTCTCAACTACTTAAAACTTACATTCTAAACTAGATACCTAATAGCTATGAAACTTTACTTTGGACCTCTCGAGAACATGCTGAGAGAGAGAGAGAGGAAAGAGAAGAGAGAAGAATGTTTTAATGTATCTAAGTAATTAGTGGATCAGAAATATAAGTTCGCTATGTAAAAGATTCCTGTTTGCCAATAGGTAGGTAATCAACAAACCTACCATCCTGACTCCTTCACCTATCCTTCGTTACTACACAAGGGCTTAGTTAATACGTTAACGATGGACATAGGACATATTCTCAGTAAAATCAATGGACATAAGTATTGTTAGAAATCGACAAACTTGTGAAATCAGTCTTCGAGTTGTTTTTCTCCGTGGGCACCTCATGGAGCCACTGTAAAAAAGATTTAAATATTAATATTTAAATATTGGATTGCAGCGACAGGACTGTAATATCAGCGAACTGCCCGTACAGACCTCTGTGCTGTGAGGATGCCTGAGTTGGGTTTCTGCTCTTCAGTTGCTACTTCCTACTATATAACTTGTTCCAAGCCAAGTATTGAAAAGCCAACGCGTGTGCCTTTTGCATCTTTCTCTTGCGGCGGCCGCCTGTAGTACGATTACCGTTAGCGAAGCTATCATAGTCCAATTACCTACTCATTCAAAACTCTATTATCCTGACACCAGCTTCAAGTAGTTCGACGTTAAGTAAGCCCTAACTAAGTTAACATTATTAAGAGGTCCTGAGGAAATTTATTATTTGTAACTTAATCTACCTTCGTGTAATGAACTTGGCGTCCAGAAGCACTGCGTAATTATAAGTTAGCAAGTAACTTTTGAACATTCTACGAAAACGGAGGTGTGTTAGAAGTTTTCATGATGAGGCAGTCTAAGATGGAAGGAGGCTACCCTCGTATCGGAACGCTTAGCGCTTGGCGGGACGGCTTTGCCGGTAGGGCGGTAACTAGCCACGGCCAAAGCCTCCCACTAAACCAGACCAGAGATTAAGGAATTATAAAGTTCCATATGGCACACGCCCCATAGTTTGTTTCAATCTTTGTGCATTTGTGATTCAAAAACGCATCAAAATAGTCCAGTACTTTTTGAGGAAAACGGCGACAGACCTACATGTACAAACCACCGTTTTACCCTACATGCTTATACTCGTAGGTACATAGATTTATATACCATCTACGTTCCATCGTGGATATAAACATTTACTTCTTTCAAGCTAAACCACTTTAATATAGCATCCTGATAATGTACATAGTCTCATACATAATATTTTATTCAGTCGTCTAAGTCAGTCTTTTACATCTGCCTAGTGTAGAGCAAAATTTATCCATTATCCGAGAAACATTGTAGAGTAGATACACGATAATGTATGCCATGAGTTATAGAGTAGCTATATTGTAGAGCGACACAAAGGCACAGAGTAAGGAATCTTTACTCATGTGACAAAGGCGTTGAAAGTCACTTCTCTCTTATTACATGAGATTACAGTATGCCTACGTGTAGGTACATACCTACTCTGTGCATGAGGACGACTTTGACAATCTCCCTGATGTAGTGATAAACGCTGTGGTCTTAATAGTGGGAGGTCCTTGGTTCGATTCGCAGGAGTTGGAATATTATAAGTTCTAAATCTCTTGTCTGGTCCGGTAGGAGGCTTCGGCCGTGGCTAGTTACCAAGCTACCGGCAAACCGGTTCCAGTACGATGCCGTGTAGAAACCAGTGTTCCAGGTTAGCCCGCTTCCATCTTATACTGCATCATCACTTACCACCAGTTGAGATTGCAGTCAAGGGCTAACTTGTGTTTTGGTTAGTAAATATTTTCTTCATTTTCAGTTTCATTTACCACTCATGAATCATGGCACAGCTGATGTCTAAAGTCTGTTGATATAAAAAAAAAAATGCCAGACGAGAAGAAAAAAAAAATCGGTCAAGTACGAGTCGGACTCACACAGGGAGGTTTCCGTACCATCGTACAAGAAACGATTTAATATTTTTGATTTCTGTTAATTTTCAATGGCGGTAATTTTTTTTAAAAGAATATTAGCCATGTTAAATGACTAATATGTCCTTTTCTCTCCAACTAAGCGTCAGGTTTGTGCTACTAGGAGTAGGTACGACAATAGTGCTACGGGCGGGGTTTGAACCGTCGACCTTTTGGTTTTCAGTCCACGCCTTTACCGGTTGATCTATTGAGGCCTAATTTGAAATTTTTAGTAGGTATTTGTTGTTGTAGCGGAAATTGAAATACATTCTATTTTGTGGAAATTTCATGACTCTATCTAGTTTGGTTCACGAGATACAGCCCGCTGACAAACAGACGGACTGAAGGACTGACGGGCGGACGGACAGCGGAGTAATAGGGTCCCTTTGGCAGCCGTCAGGTACGAAACCCTAAAGAGAGACTATTGAAAACAATAACAGTTTCATTTCGTTTTCTTTTCTAATTGATAGTAAGGACAAGTCATTATGGGACCACCCACGTATAGGTTGATAAGTCACAATCAATTAAGACACCTGGAATTTATGGATTTTATGGATTTAGAACCTATCGACAAACTAGGGTGAGGAAACTCTCGTTTTGACCCTGAATCGACGACATGTCAAATATTGGCTAGCAAAGAAAAATTAGGGCTACCGGCGTCAAATGTACTAACATTTGACGCCTGCCAGTGACGTCAAAGCAAAGATTACAGACAGAAGCGTCGAAGCCTCGGCGTTTTGTTAGAAGTTCCCAACTGTCGTGAACTGTGCTATCGTCTAATGGGCCTGTTACGAAAGATTATTATAAAAAACGACATAAACCATATACTTAGTCACTCACAGCGCCATTTCCAAGCGATGCCATTCTAAAAGACTTTTGTCATCCATTTGCGCGCAATTCCATATGTATTACGTACCTACAATACAATGTACTACTTGAATGAGAAAGATGTGACGTCACACGCCTTTGTACCGCGAGTTTACCGCTCGCTTGGAACCAATTATATCCCAGCTTTCACAATGTGCTTGGATTTCTTTTCCGAGGAAAGAAATTTTTTACCTATAAACGAAAATTCTTTTCTAATAATAGTTATAGCAATACGCATTAAGTACGTTCTAAGCTTAAACCTTAAAATTAATTAACATTGTGCGTTGACATAAAATAAATCGCAAAAAGCGTATTTCTAACTAAACGTTGGCTCGTTTGAAATAAAAACATAATTTACAAAATCAAACTAAAATATGAGCATGGTAAGTAATTAAGTAATAAAACAAAAACATGCTACACAAAATAAGAGAGAGCTACACAAGAGAATTTCTTTGTACATCGTTTTTTAATAAAAAGATAACAAGATAAAAAAGCTTTAGCATTTTCGACATTTAAAGGTCATGTTTCTCACAAAGAAAGACGCGACCCGCAAGAAGCAGAAAGAAAATATAGTTACCAGAAATAGAAAAGTTTTTACAGAAACAGCCTTTTAAAAGTGTTTTTGAATCATCAAGTTAATAGCTGCACTGGCTCAGAATACCTTTCTTGCAGAGAAGAACCAGTAAGAAACTCGGTAACTGCTTTGTAAAAAAACCACTTATCAATATTAACATGGTGCGTAATAATTGTTGTACAAGGTTTTAAAAAAATATACCTTTTTCCTTACTTACTTTCTTTAATTGTATAGATACTTTATTTGAAATTGACATCAACCTAAGAGTTTTTTTTTTTTTATAAAATAAACTTAGGTAAATCTAAATTAAGTAATTAAGTCTTTGTAGTAAAATGACCGGAAGAGGGATACACAACGCGGGTTTTAATAATACATATATTGAAATTGCGTGAGAAAACAGCATTCAGTAGAGGACATGTTTAAGTAATGTGTGAGCCTTCGGCTAAGTCTTGTAGAGTATGCTATGTATATGGTCAATCTGGTGGGTTGGGTTGCCATTTTCTTACTTAAGGGCATTTTCTGAGAAGCAAAGTAACTTATTTTAAAAACTTGCTCTTTCAACTTGAAGCATAAGCACAGTGTCCTTTACAGATTCTTGTGAAGCGCTTTTTCCTGAAACTACTTAGCGGGAAAAGTATAACCGTATAAAGAAAAATACGGATTCTGCTGTCACTCGAAGTTAGGAAGACACAAGCTATGAGAGAAAGCGAATCTATCTTGATGTACTACTAGACGAGAGTGGTGATAGCCTAGTGGCTAAAACGTCGGCCTCCTATTCGCTGGGTCGGGGTTCGATGATCGATCCCGGGCACGCACCTCTAACTTTTCGGAGTTATGTAGGTACGTTCTAAGCAATTAAAATATATCACTTGTTTTAGCCTAACTTTTCGGAGTTCTGTACATTTTAAGCAATTAAATACTTATCACTTGTTTTAGCGATGAAGGAAAACATCGTGAGGAAACTTGCATGCCTGAGAGTCCTCCATAATGTTCTCAAAGGTGTGTGAAGTCTACCAATCTGCACTTGGTCAGCCTGGTGGACTTGTCTTATTGAGAATACCTTTTCTCAGTAGTGAGCTGGTGTGACGCCCGCGATTTCTTCCGAGGTTTTTAAAAATCCCGTAGGAACTCTTAGACTCCCGGTATATTTATTATTAGGTGATGCCCGAGACTTCATCCGCGTAGATGTAGGTTTTTAAAAATCCCATTGGAACTCATTTCCGGGATAAAACATAGCCTATGTGTTAAGTCAAAGTATATCTAAGCTATCTCCATTTCAAATTTCAGCCAAATCGGTTCATTCATTGTGGTCAAGGAGTAACAATCATACATACATACACACAAACTTTCGTCTTTGTAATATTAGTGTGATTTTGCACCAAGCCTCAAAGTGGTATTATTATGACGCTACTTTCGCGGCACATTATGAGTGGGAAGGAGTGTTTCCTTCAAGTCATAAAGTAAGAAAAATCCGCATGCAGCGCCACCAAAATATCAGATTAGAGAAGTGCGCCACCTTTACGATAACCTGTTTTGTAAGGCAAAGAGACCGTTTTTGCATCAAGTGACCAATTTTCACGCATTAAGATACTTTTTACCCGACTTCAAAAAAGGAGGAGTTTCTCAATTCGTCGGAATCTTTTTTTTCTAATGTATGTTCCCCGATTACTCAAAGACCCCTAGACCGATTTGGATTTTTTTTTGTTTAAAAGGGTATATATACTGTGCAGGTGGTCCCATATGAATTTGGTGAAGATCTGATGAATATCTTTGGAGATGGAAAACAAAACTCTTCAATGGATAAGATCAAATTGCTCGCTATCAGTGTAATATCTTAGTAAACAGTAGGGTTTTAAGTGGGCATAGCATATTATAGAACAGTGGGGCCACTAAAAATTGTGAAATAAAAAATTTTCAAAAGAAAAATAAAACCGAATTCTTTTGAAAATTGTTGCTTTCTTATAGCAAAATCAAATTAGGTTTTTGGCGGTTTTTGCCTTTAAGCGCTGACTCTGTCCGGGCAGTAGAAAATAAAAGTATTTTGTGCGCGCAGTGACGATTTTACACGCTGCCACTCACCACTATCTAAGGGTGCGACATTCGCTCGAGCGACTTTGATCGATGTCCCCGCTTAGTATGGATCAGTTAACGTGGTAGCTTTTTGTACTTCTAGAGCATCATCGATAGGTGGTCGATCGATGGTCAAATAATAGAGCCGCGGCGTAAGAATCGGAAATCCTCGATCAAACAAATATCGAGCAATCGAGGAGATCGATTTGAGCTGTCAATCG
This sequence comes from Maniola jurtina, assembly GCF_905333055.1. Lineage (NCBI taxonomy): Eukaryota > Metazoa > Arthropoda > Insecta > Lepidoptera > Nymphalidae > Maniola > Maniola jurtina. The sequence continues at coordinate 2,966,529 of NC_060040.1, forward strand.
TCATCTTTTAAACTCTCTTTACTATAAAATGACGACATCGGTAATTAGTACGGGAACACCTACACATAATATACGTACAAGTGTTAATTAAAAATTTATAACACCCCCGACAAGTGAAGGTTACAGTAACTAGAAAAGAGCTGATGACTTTCAAACGGCTGAACCGATTTTCTTGAATTATGGCTAAGAACACTCTCGATCAAGCCACCTTTCAAACAAAAAAACTAAATTAAAATCGGTTCATTCATTTAGGCGCTACGATGCCAGACAGATACACAGATACACACGTCAAACTTATAACACCCCTCTTTTTGGGTCGGGGGTTAAAAATACCTACCTATGTAAATATTATCCCAAGACATTTGCCAACATAATACAAACTTCACATTATTATTCATAAGAGATATTACATACGAACAGTTTTTTAGCTTCCAAATCCATCCTCGAAATATTTACGAGGTGTTTCGAAAAACAAATACATCTTTCGTAAACCTAAATAAATTCATGGGCTTATATAAAGGTATCTCTATTTTCTACATCGTTTAGCTGTAAGGAAAGGGGTATTACGCGAATAAACTATCCTTTGTTAGGTTTCCTATTTTTAAAAAGGTTTTTATAAAACAACGTTACGATTATTTTGTATTTTTTTTTGGCTAAAATAAGCTTTTGTTTAGCGGGGTTTAATTTGATCGTCTTGGGCAAGGAACCGGGTTTCTTTTATATGGCATAAAATGTCTAGGACCGCAAAAAGTAAAGAAATTAGTTTATCTTGGAGTGTTTCTATGTTCTACATCGCCTCCTTTCAAGTATAAAGGAGAAAACGAACAGATTTTCTTTTACCAAAATTTATGTTTTTAGGGATATTCTAAATATATAATAGCAAAAGGTGACTGACTGACTGACCTATTAACGCACAGCTCAAACTTCTAGATGAATCAGGCTGAAATTGGGCACGCTGAAATAGACATCCGCTAACAAAGGATTTTACAAAATTCAATCCCTAAGGGGTAAATTAGGGCTTTGAAATTTTTGTAGTCTAGAAGGCGCGGGCATAAGCTAGTCTTTATAAGATAAGATAATTTATTTGCCAGTAAGTTGGTACAAGAAAGATGGAAATTTATAATTAGAGGCCTTAACTTTCTACTAAACTAATAGTGTGCAAATATATAAGATAAACAAAATAAATTAAATTAAATCAATGTCAAACAAAATTAGGAGTCAATTACATTATGTTAAACTTCATAAAAATCAGGAAATTCATATTACAATAGAAATTTTAATTTAAAACTGGTCAAATGCAAGAGTACTTCAACTCTTCGTTTATTATAAAACAGCTTTTACAAATTCTACTATATTAAATACTTCTAAAAGCTCTCTGCACTATAAAAATCTATGAAAGCTTGCAAATTTAAAAGATATCCCAGTGCACTGGGAGCTTCGAGTAATAAGTACTCATTTTGCTAAAAAATGAAAAGCTGTAACACTTTCTGTGTGGCTTTTTAAGCTAAGGCGAAGATCAAGTATTCTTATGCATTAATGAAGCTGAATTTCTTTTCAGGGTTCTGTACCCGAAGCGTGCCGACGGGATCCCATTAATAAAAGTCCGCTGTCCGTTCGTCTGTCGGCTCTTTCATCTTTGTCTCAGCGGGCTGTATCTCATAACCGTAATAGGTAGAGTTGGAATTTTCATAGTGTATTTCTAATGCCGCGGTCATGCAAATTAAAAAAATAATTAAAAAAGCATTTTTTCTTGTCGGATGGTACGGAATCCTTCGTGTGTGACTCCGACTCACACTTGGTCGGTGTTTTTTAGATTCCGTAGCTAATAATAATAGTAGTTGAATTGAATAGTAGTTTCAGTAGGGAATTCAAAACCGAAATTAATTTTCTGACAATTATTCGAAATAGAGTTTTACTTTATATTCATGTAGTCTTTATTTGGTAAAACTCAATGCCATTATTAAAATTCAAACTGAGGATTTTCATTTTTAAAATGAAACTATTTCAAGGATTTACCTACCATTTAAGCGAACAGTAAATAATTTCACGTAAGTAATTAAGAAAGTCCGTCGCGAAACTAACAAGTTATGCATTTGAAATTTAAATCCTGCCGCATTAAGTAAGAAATTTTAGTCACTTGAAACTGCGGGTATCATTAATTACTTTAGCGTGCCAACTTCCTGCAGGACATTCGTTTCTATAAAGTTTTCAATTATTTCTCTGGCTTTTTACGGCATTTTTATTGATTACTTGAGATCTTTAAATCAATTAAAACAAAGTTTGAAAACTAATTAATATTTTAAACCAACCTAATACATTATTTTGAAATTATTACTGAGTAAAGTTTGCCTTAAAGATTCATCATCATCAGCCTGTGGACGTCCACTGATGGGCATAGGCCATCCCTAAAGAGCGAGCCTTAAATATTAATTTTGAGATTTTTACAAGTATTATAGTCAGTTAGTTAATACTCTAGATAGATAGATTCTGAAGAAATGTTCTTATCGCACCCATCCCGCACACGAGCTTCACGCCTTTTTGGATGGGAAAGAGCCATGAAATTCCCTAAAGAATCAAGGTTAAAATCCTATTTAAATGCCGAGAAAAATGCTGGGACAACAAAGAATGTAGATGACCCTTTCCGACCCTTTTTGGGTCGTCTTGGGACATCTTTTCATAGGCGTTAATGGTTTGATCGCACTATCGCCGCACCTGTAATGAATTACAAGTACCACGTATATTGATCGCAATATAATTAGAAGGACATTGGGGTCAGTTGGTGCTGATATGGTAGTAACGCCCAGGAAGGCATTACAGGCATTTACATTGTTTTGTGTTTTCTTTGATTTTTATAGTAATTTGTTTTTGTCTGTTTAGTTAAGTAGGTTTAAATAAATATTTACTCGTAGTACAGTTTATTATAAGTATAGATTAAGGTGTATGGATAAGTTAGTTATGTACGTTAAAATAAGAGCGCCACCTCGCCAACAAACTGGCCCGCCAGTTTGGCGAGCTATAATATTAAAGATCCATGTTAAATTATTTTGATTAAATAAATTAAAAAAAAGGCATCACTAAGGTGGAGCCGAAGATACTATGTTCAACAGAGCAATCAGATTACAGACGGGATTAAACGTTAGTTCTTTAAAATGTGATTGTTATTCCCTACGATGAAGAATTGATTCTCTATCGATGCGACAGTCGGAGCGCATACGTCTCTTCTCCGTTCCGCACCTCTTACGCTCTAGTTCACTTGAATGGACATACGAGTACAACATACATCTTTAAGACACCCCCACCAACTAGATGTAGGTGGACAGACTTTAAATCATAAATAGCTCGTGAGTCGTGGGTAACTACTGGACCTTGTGTACAAGACCATGTTACTATAAAAGCTCGTTCACACAGGCTGCGTAAGCGTTGCGTAAGTGTTGCGTAAGCGTAGCCGTAGCGCGTACTATTGCGTTGTAATTTATGAAACTGTATGAAACATGGCACACCGCTTGCGTAGCGTGTACATTCACGTAGATTCACGTGCGTCACTACGCACGTGTCACGTGTTCTAGCTGCATACGCAATTAGTGTGAATCGGCCTTTAATCTCTCTAAGAGACCAATGTCCAACAGTCGATGTCCATAGATTAGAGCGATAACATCGAAGACGAAGAGACTTCAAGTAGATACATTTCACTGGCTTAAAAGTGGACTATAATTTGTTTAAATCGTAACCATTGGTCACGCTTTCTCCTATAATAATAATAATAAACCAAAGTCCATGAAATTTTGCAGACATATTCTAAAAAACTAATATCTGTGTCTGTGGTGTTTTAGATTTTTCTAAAAATATGTAGTTTTAAAATTACAGGGGCTCAAAGATTTGTATGTTTTTTAAGACCGCGTAACTTTGAAACCGAATAATTTTAACAGAAATCTGGAAAACCACAGACATAGATATTAGTTTCTAGAATATGTCTGCAAAATTTCATGGACTTTGGTTGCTTAATATTCAAATGAAATTGGAACTACGTTTGTATGAAGCGAGTGACGGAGAGACCCCTCTTAATACTCTATCTAGAGAGAAGATACTACAGGGCTCTCTCTGTTATGCAATCCCTAAATGACAAAGTCAATAATTAATGTAATTTGTATGGGATTACGTAACACTCTAATTAACTTCTCGACGTGAATAGAGTAGGTATATAGCATGCCAACATGTTAAGTTAAAGGGGAAGGGAAATACAGCAAAACTTTAAATAAATTGTGCAAACTGAAATTTTGTATTATTGAATTTACTGCTTAAAATCGTGGACGCTTGTTTCTTTAAGAACTCCTCTGGTTCGTTGCCAAGATAATAATACATGATACTTGATAGGGTTCCGTACAAATTTTTTAAAAAGGAACCCATATGGCGCGATTTCGTTCGTCTGCCCTTTACATCTTCTTGTTCACTAATAATAATTACTAATTCTACGACTTGAAATTCAGAATTGCTTTAAATGTCCGAAAAGCATAAAAAAAAACGTTTTTATCTTCATGGTTATACGTAAATGGCAGTTAGTGCGGGTTTAGAGAGCTAATTCGCGCAAAACAACCTTTATTTTTTGTATACAGAATCTTTCGTGGCTAAGCTCTTACTCGCTCTTAGCCGGTTTTCCAGATTTATAAATGATTTTGAATAGAAATGGGTATATTTTTAGCTATGTTATGTTAGTCTCATAATATAGTGGTCTATTTTTATTACAATTGAGTGTTTCGAAAACTAAACTTAATCTACATACATCGTTTAAAAGTTGGAAAATTTCCTTCAAAAATAGGGTATTATAAGATAAATTTTCTCGTAAATCCCGTTCAAATTTTTAACTACCTACTACAAAATTTATACTAACTGCTATCATTAGTAACTTGGTGTGCCAATTCTATGTTCAAAATTCTACAAACTTTTCAAAATATTTAAAGAGCGATAGTAAAGTTATTGCATAGCTTTTCATGAATCATATTTATACGAATCATCATAATTATCATCATTAACCTTTCGCTGGTCCACTACTAAGCACGAGTTTCCTCTTAAAGTAAGAAGGGTTTAGGCTATGGTCTACCAAGCTGCCTAAGTGCAGATTAGTAGACTTCACCCACTTTTGAGAACATTATGGAGAACGGAGAGCCATGTGGGTTTCCTTACGATGTTTTCCTTAACCGTTAAAGCAAGTGATTTAAATTGCTTAAAGCGACATAGCTTTCAGAAGTTAGACGGTGCGTGCCCAGGATCAAAACCCCGAGTTTGTTACCACCTGTTTCGGAATGCCTTTCCTACCGAGAAGAACCAGCAAGAAACTCGGCTATGAAACGACTCTATGTTCTCGGTTTCTATGATCGTCGATATCAATCAAACCGGGAGTTTCCTCACTCTATTCTGACGATAGCCAAAGATTTGAAACCAGGTTGAGTTACACCGAAAACTTCGGTCGGGAATTGGTTTCAACTTTGATCGTTAGGTAACTTTAAAATTCAAAGCACCAAGTATTTTTCAATGAGCCTTGTTTACAAAGGGCAACATTAGATATTATATTTAGTTATACCTACAGGCAAGCCTACCGGTTAAACAAACTTCATTCGTAAGCTGCAAAAAACCGCTATTTTATGAACAGACTTGACGATTTGAAGCGTACTATAAAGGTATTATTTCCTATTACCATTAAATGTTCTACATTTCTGGAAATTATTTAAAAACTAGATGATACCCCAGACTTCACCCGTATGGATATAGGTTTTTAGAAATCCCGCTAAAACTCTTTGATTTTCCGGGACAAAATTTATCTTTATGCTAATTCAGAGTATAAGCTAACAAATTTCTCAGCCAAATCACACAAATGTTCCTTCACATTTTATAATATTAAGTAAGATTATTTTGCCGATGCTTTTGTATGAAAAGCAATCTTTGGTCTAATTTAGTTTTTCTTTTGTTCCAGATTCCATCTTCTCGAAAATGAACCGGTTATGTAAATGGGAGTTGTTACAAAAAGCTTCGAGCGCAGGGTAAGTTTCAATTTGAGTAGAAAGCTCTAGAACTATTATATTATTTTACCCCAACGTGTTAAAGGCATATTTGTCGTTGTTACAGAATGGTGCCGTGTAAAGATGTACATCTAGAGGGAATTACGTTTTTGGATCAAATGAAGATACATCAGAGTTATTTACTCTTAGAAAGAATTCGGAGCGTGTTGCCGAGTAACATCAACAATGCTACGTGAAATGCCGAGGAAACAACAAAATGGGCCACACTTACATGTATACCTACGCGAACTTAACTTCGTCGAATTACTCACAATCTTACAACGTAATAGACGTTGATAAAGACGACTGTGCTGTCGCAGATGAGCCTACATATCCAAGTAGTTTCGGAATTATGCTGGCCGTCCCGGAATGGGAGGCCATTTGTACAGCCATAGTCCTGACACTTATCATCATTTCGACCATTGTGGGCAACATCTTAGTGATACTGAGTGTGTTCACGTATAAACCCCTGCGAATTGTTCAAAACTTTTTCATAGTATCTCTCGCTGTAGCAGATTTAACAGTTGCCATATTAGTCCTTCCTCTTAACGTAGCTTATTCGATACTCGGACAATGGGTGTTTGGAATTTATATGTGCAAAATGTGGTTGACTTGCGACATAATGTGCTGCACATCCTCCATACTAAACCTTTGCGCGATTGCCCTCGATCGATATTGGGCAATAACGGATCCAATAAATTACGCACAAAAGAGAACTCTGGAAAGAGTGCTTCTCATGATTGGGATAGTATGGGCATTATCACTTATCATTAGCTCGCCGCCATTGTTGGGATGGAACGATTGGCCCGAAGTTTTCGAACCTGATACACCATGTCGTCTAACCTCGCAACCTGGCTTCGTCATATTCTCATCTTCTGGATCATTTTATATACCATTAGTAATAATGACAGTAGTTTACTTCGAAATATACTTAGCCACTAAAAAAAGATTAAGAGATAGAGCTAAAGCGACAAAAATTAGCACTATATCTAGCGGACAGAATAGATTCGCTTCTAAAGAAAGTGATGAAAAAGACCAAGATTCTGTAAGCTCAGAAGCCAACCACAACGAACACCAAGGCGTGACCCGCCTCGTATCGGACAACGAAAAAAAGAAGAGGCCAAAAAAGTCGACACCTAAAAAGAAACCAAAGTGTAGATATTGGAGCAAGGATGACAAATTTCAAAACAAACTCATCATTCCAATTCTGTCGAATGATAATTCTGTTACTGACGTTGCAGAAAATGTTGAGAATCGAAATACGTCTTCTGAAAGTAACTCGAAAGAAACTCATGATGATCTAGAAGTGATCGAAACTTCGATAAAAGTTGAAAAACGTCAAAAACCGAGCCAACAGAATACTGTGTACCAATTTATAGAAGAGAAGCAGCGCATTTCTCTCACTCGAGAGCGTCGTGCTGCTCGGACGCTTGGAATCATTATGGGAGTATTTGTTGTGTGCTGGTTACCATTTTTTGTTATTTACCTTGTGATACCATTTTGTGCGAGTTGTTGTCTATCAAACAAATTCATCAACTTCATAACTTGGCTCGGATACATAAATTCCGCTTTAAATCCTTTAATATATACAATATTCAATATGGACTTTCGAAGAGCGTTCAAAAAACTGCTGTGCATAAAACCGTGAATTGCAAAGTTATAAAGAGAGATCGTGCCAAACTGTAAATGTAGTGAAAAGTAAAATATATCAACAATAAAGCCGCTGAATTGCTCAAATTACTAGAGATTCAAAACTTTGACTTTTCTTCAAATAAAGTAGTTGAATATGTATTACTACCTATTATATATTAATATAAAACAATTAATCATATAGCATTACGTAAAACATCTGTAACATTGTTAAAATTGTAGTTTATCTTGTACAAAATTTCATTTCACCTAAGCTGTTAGATCTTAATCTATTAAATATTTATTACTAATATAATAATGTTATAGAATTATATTCTAGAAACTGTACATGATTAATCATTTGGTGCATAGCACAGTAGATGATTGACTGTTGAATACTTATGTAAAATATTAATATCTATGTGATCTCAAAATACTAAATTTAAATAATAATATTATATTTATTTAATAATAATAATTTACGCCAACGAAAATTGTTGTATTATATATAGCAATAATAGAATTGTAAATACATATCTGACTTTCTTTGTATATATAGATATTATTGATGGTATTTTAAATATGTTAACTCAATAAAATATGTCTACTAAAATAATAATGTTGCTTCACATACTTTACTTAATATAAAATTGACACTTGGAAAAAAATATTTTCTTTGTTACATTAAATGAAGAAAGGCGAATTTATTTATACTCGAATTATTATTATTACTGTATCCCTTTGAAATAATTTGAGCCCTTATTTAAAAGGGATATTAGAATACAGAATTTTGTTATTTTTGCTGAATTTATAATAAAAGATATTATTAGATTTGTTCTTTTATTGCCTGCTCGATTAAGTAAATAAAACTTTTTATTTCTTCAAAAGAACCTAATTTATTCTCAAGAAGGTATTCAATTTCACTAATATAATTTTGTTTTGTGCCTGTCTCTGCATACGATTCTATTCACTGGCTAACAAAAGAATATTTGCATTTGCCATTATATCAAGAGTACTTTTCCATGAAAATAAAAAAACGATAAAATTTTAATTCCACCTTTCATGGAAATTGAATGGAAAGAAAAATGTACTCGTAACAATAGCGCATTTGTGTAAAAACTGTCCACTCGACAATTCAATGATAAAAAAGTTTACGTTTTTAATACCACAAAGGCTTTTTAACGATTGGTTTTGTTATAACTACCATCAAATTATAACATACTTACTACCGTTTTAGATTTTATGTTCAATTGTCTAATAGAGAGAGCCAGCGCGTTTCAGACCTTCATTATTTTATAAAAGCTAACAGTTTCTGTGCGTTTGGTCCCCAACACAGAGAGGAACGATCAGCCACTATAAAGTTTCGAGACAAATATTTTTCAAATTTTTAACTTAAAAATATTTTTTCGCTTTGTCCAGTTTCAGTTTGTGTACCACCCTTCTTCTGGATTTTTTGGGATTAAAATTAACCTATATACATCTCCGGAATGAAAACTAGCTCAGTACCAAATAAATGAGACACGCGAGACGTCGGCGTGAATTTAGGGCTTTTGAAAATTCCGTGGAAATTCTTTGATTTTCCGGCGCAAAATGTAGCATAATATGTTCTTTGTCAGAATTTAAGCTGTCTCTGTACCAAATTTCGTCGAAATCGGTCAAGCGGATGACCCATGAAAAGCACACTTTCACATTTGTAATAGTAAAATAGTAGGTATATGGAAGTATATTTTATCAGGAGTACCCTACATCGTTTCTCACACATAGTGTAAAGGGATGATATTGGAAGAGCCACCTTTTATTATTCTGAGGGGATGATCAAGTACTCGTATGTCATAAGCATCGACCCTGCTTACAACCCCTTGTGGTTGACATCACACGAATCTCCTTGAAGTGCTTGCTTCCCTTTTCTTTTCAGTATGTCTCTAAGTGGGATAGCATCCTGGTCTCAATGTCTTCTTCACTAAATACAGTACTTTACGTATCTTCAAAGTCAGTATTTTTACAGGTTTTATTCCTAACTAAATGATGCCAGTCACTTCCTCCACATACTAGATTTATTTAAGTAAATAGATTTAAAATTCCGTAAGAACTATGATTTTCCAGGATAAAATAGCCTGCGTCCGTGTACAGTGTCCGGGATGCATGTTATATCTGTATCTTTTGTCAAAATGCCAAGAAAAGGTAACAGACAGAAAGACAGATACACTTTCCTATTTATAATATTAGTATATAGACTTATGGGTCGATTTCTATCAACTGGTAATTTTGATAGTATAGTTGAAAATGAAGTGCCATAAATGAATCAATAATACATAATCCCTTTGTTTTTCCGGTATTTTTTTCTTTGTCATACGTACTTAGCAATAAAGATATTTAAATAAATTAAATAAATAATTACCTTTGACGTCGATGCTGGGAGCATAAGTAAAATTTTTACTGGCAGAGACCGTAGTATCATCATCATTATCATAAACAACTGTAGTGTTGAAGTGCAGTAAAAGTTTCATACAGTTCAGCTGTTCAGTACATGCATTTTAAAATATAATTTAAATATTATGTAAGAAATTATTTAAAATTTAAATTCGATTCTCCGCTGAAGCGTCAAACTTATTCTATCGTTGCTTGTTCCATATTTTAGAAATTTATGCCTTCGGGTCATAAATTTTTTCCGTTATGCGCCTTGAGGGCCGCTCTTCGATCTTGTAAATTTGTTGCTCTGGAATACTTTGCCGTAAGTATATTTACATAGTTACTCATATTTTTGCAACGCATACTGCAGTAGCTGTCGTGGTTAAGACCTCCCATACTACCTATTCGGGAGGAAAATTGATGTAGCAAACCATTGTTAAAGTGAAAATTGAAGAATCACTTTCCGTAAAAAATCGTTAGTAGGTATGTGAATAATAATATTTTAAACGAATGAAAATTATTTCAAATTAGTAAGTAATATTAACGCCCATATGTGGTTCGTAGATAAAATGTAAAATTTCCACAATAGAAATGCGGTTTTTTGTTTTGTCAATTAAAGTTTATAAGAACAGTTTTATTACATTACAAAAAACAATTCAACGATCAATATCTAACAAATGTTTTTGATTAAACCAAACCATTTTAATAGAAATCAGTTTCCCGAAATTCCTTTGTCTATGTGACTCATTCTGCAACTGAATAAATAATGCCAGTAAAACTTGTGCTTTTCAATTATTCGAAAATTCCCATATAAATCCAATCGTTTCGGTCACAATTGCGTTCGATCGAAATGTCAGTAACATTTATTGGTTTGAGGAAGTTTTATACGATGTATTGAATAGCTTTTGTAGCAATGGTACCAATAACATATCATTATAGAATACCTAGATTTCTACTACTATTTCTATTCTGTTGAAAAAAGTGATTACTGACTGACTGATCTGTAAACACATAGCTCGGTGGTTAATCTCCTTCTAGAAATTGGTCCTATCTAGCTGGACTGTGTGGCCCAGGATATACTCGTCTACATTTTAGAATGATTACTGGATGAGACGGACAAGAGCCATGATTTTCGTCTTGTTCAGGTTCATTTTTAGGCTCACCGCTCGAGAAACTCTTATAAGGGTAATTGATTTGCATCATCACTTGCCAGCAGGTCTGATTGCAGCCAAGCGCTAGTCTATAAATTCCTCAGTCTCAATGACTCTTCTGAGTCTTCAAGAGTCTTTGTCATAACGATTTTTTCATCAGCAAATCGAAGGTGAGTGGTGTACCTATTCATTATTGACGTTAATGCCAAGTCCGTTCTAGTCGAGAAGTATAAAATATACGCTATCTATATACACTTAGAAATAATGTCTTTAATATTAGCTTTATGAATAATCCATAACATTGTTTAGCACTATACCGACTGTTACTAGGCTGTTACATTACGTCACTCTATCAGTACCTATACCTAACTTTAGGGCTTAGTAAAGTCTGATCCACACAAATAGCTCCGCGACGCAAACGTGTCTAACGTGGATCCTAGAAGTTGTTATACAGAGAACTCTTTATGTGGAACTGAGCCGAGTCTTTTTGATTGATTTATTTTGAAAAAAGGTTGCCTTTAGTATAATGAAAACAAAACACGGAAGAGACTCAAATGGCATGCTATGCCCCTGAGCGTACCGTTGCAAGGTCGCCGCCACACGCTAGAGTGATTTTCAAACAGTGCTTGGGACGTCATGTGCTCCTGTGCAGTTGCCGCAACGCGTTCTGTTTGTTCAGCCTTTACCCAGAATCATAACTGTCTTATGTCATAACTCATTCGTGTTTGATTACCTTGACTTGTTCACGTAAGTCGCTAAGTGCATTGTTAGCATGGCTAGTGGCTAACTATGATAAGCCTTAGGCATGGTTTACACTGACGCTAAAACGTGTTTTGTATGAGGTAGGCAATTCGGTTTACTTTTGTCTTAACAAATATCATACAAACATACACATAGTACATGTATTTACTGCTATTAGGTACTTACTCATAGAAATACTCCCGTAGAGTCTGCAAAGGATACCAATAATATAGCATAATTTTTACCTACTTTAGGAGTCACTGTTTTCCATACTGACAATGAGAGTACCTATTTAAATAAAAAATAGCCCTGCAGAGCTTCGTCCTTTCGAATAACTTGATGACATCCATAAAGGTCTGGAATACATCACCGAACCCTTTTCCTGGCACATAAAATATTGGCTTGAATAAAACAATGGGATAAGGATGTTATGGTTTTATTTATCGTCAACTACGAGTGATTGGTCTATATGTATATTACCTACAGTCAATCATTATTAGAATTTTAATTGTTGTAATTGACTGGATTTAGGGTATCCTTGTTGCAACAATGCATTGTAGCCAATAGTGAGCGAGCATCAACCAATCAGAGGAGACTGCAATTAGACATTGTAGCTGTCATTCTGCCGCAATCGAGCAGCAGATTGCTGGAGGAGTTTTCTTTTTAGAGATACGTAGATAAGTATATGTACAGAGTGTAACCAGTACTCTAGCAAAAACGAACACAGGTGATAATACTTATGATTACTGATAAGATACCATAAACAAATTACGGTTTTTTTAAATCCTGTATTTTTAAAAGTTCACAATTTGCAAATAAAACATCTGAATGACGCTAGAGGTCAACGAACGTTACTCAAATACTCGAAGTCAATACCGCGTCGTGGGTGGGGCATTGACCCGAGCTTTGCACGTTATACAATGCGGGTTCGAAAAATACTAAATCCCTCAAACTACAAGATAAAGCAAATGGTTATCGGCATTGGATTGTGTTAAGGCAGTATAATAATATCGCTAAGTTTTGTTAGCGATCTGGTTACACCCTGTATAAGTGGTAGGTAGCGTAGCTTTGCGATTCGCGCTTCAACGCGAGATACGAGTACCTACCTTACCTTGAAAGCATCATACAATTAGTGCCATGTTCAACAGCGTCATCATTGTAATATAAATAACCTCAACTCATAAGAACTGACTTTATTCCATAGCTATACCTACAATGCATGATAAACTTTAACTTTAATTCTAAACTTCTAACTTCTTGAAAACATATCAATTCCAATCTTTTCTGCTTCGTATCAATAACGACAACTTTTCTTGGCTCTCTCCAATTGCCCTTTTTTTTAAATTCAACTCTAGGCAAAGGCAATGTCACTAACAGTTGTTTTTATTTATATTATATTCAATTGTATATGCATGAATATTTGTAAAGTACCTAGGTATACTCACAAAATAGGCATAATTGAAAGTGGAATCTTTGTTTCCGAAAAGTTTATTCCTAACCTAACACTGGAACATTATTATATTTTATGATAACACGTAGGTACTTAAGCAATTTTAATATTCATAATTTAAATGCTTTTGAAAATGAGTGAGCTGAAATTATGTAGGTAATAAAAGATTTAGTATTCTAATGAACCCGTACGATAAAAACATTAGGTATAATAATTAAAATGATAAGTTTCAATTTAAAATTTTATTTAACATATTATATTATACAAACAGTTGCAGCTACTGTTATATTAATTAGGATAATTTGGATTAACTACATCACATTATTTTCGCATTTTTTATTTATTTATAGCTGATGCTCGCAACTTCGTCCGCGTGTACCCATACACCAAGCTTTTTAAAAATCCCACAGGATTTTTTTGTTTTTCCGGAATAAAAATTATACTTAGATATAGCGCCATGGACCTATATAATAATAGCACATTTGAGTAGGCTCCTTCGGTAATAGGGAGGTGTGGGAGGGCTGACACTGTTGTCACAAGCTGACGAATCACTGAGCTCTTATCATTATCACGCCCTTTCCACACTGCTCCACTAACGCAGGAACCTACTCAGTTATGCGGTATGGTTTATGTGTTAACCTCAACCAAAACAGTGCAGTCATGGTGGCGCGAAGGAGTAACAAACACTAAACAGCCAAACTTTCACGTTTATAATATTAGTAAGACTAGCTGATGCCAGCTACCATGACGATGTCGCGAGCGCTTCACGCGCCCATGTCAGTTTAACCTTCACGCCTATGCAAACAACAACTGTACGAAGTTTTAACTAATTCGTATAAAAAATCCGCGAATGCATAGGTAGGTAATGAAAAACAAACAAACGACAATCAGAGGTATGTATTCTATCATATTATATTAAAATAAGTTATTTAATACAATAAATAAATGCCAAAACACTATTTACAATATTATTTAACTAATCCGCATTTTGTGCATCAGCTTATCAGTCATATTATTTGAGTTAATTGAATATTATTAATACCACTATCAATTAATGTTAGTTAAATTACTATTCTATCTTTGAGCCATTTATAATTTAAATATTTTTTAGTTATTTGTCATGTTATATCATTCCAGATGATTCCCGTGACTTTGTCCACGTATGTATTTAGGGTTTAAAATTTCTGTCTCTTTCATTTTCCGGTAAAAAAGTACCTCATGGCCGTCTACCAAAGCTTATACAGACAGCTTGCATATCGGAACGTCATCTATTTAGATGATGATCGTTATTTCATTTACGTGGATTTAAGTTTTTAAAGTCCCATTTTTCTGGGATTAAAAGTACTAGTAAAAAAGTAGATAATAAATAATTTGTATCTGTTCCCGGGATGCAAGCTATATTTAACGGATGGGCCGTGAAAATGTGACAGATACCCTGATAGACAGATACACTTTCGCATAGTTAAAATATTCGCCTAGATTACAGTATCTTATTATACACACACTCCTCTATTAGAACAAATATAGTCGAATCTCAGAATGAAATGTATACCTAAGTCAAACTTTAACAAAGTCTAATATGCGGAAAAGCAAGGATGCTTATAATTTTGCACATCATCTTTGTTTCATATTTCTCCACAATATTCCATTTTAAACTCACAATAATTTGAAGCAAAAGTTGTTAGTAGTTTTGCTTTTTCACGGATTTCACAAACTTTTCTTGTAACTATTATTTACGACGTAATATTATTGTTTTGTTTCGCAGTCAACTACGATATCACAGTATTTAGTGCCAATATTCACTGAGAACACTATCACATAAAATCTTCACTTATTCTTTCTTCGACCACTTAATCGTTCGGAAAGCACACGTCTCCTTCTTTATGGTATCCTGATGGACAATTGTCTTGTTTTTCTTCTGTATCGTCAGGTATATTGAACCTGACATCAATATCAAAGTCTTCATCGTCAATATCGTTCCTTGATTCGTATACTGGATGGTTAGGATTATAATTGGTTGGTCCTTCAAATACTATCGCGTCAGGGCTAGCATTATATGGGTAGTAATATGTATGCCTAGCCTGAATATGAAGAACGATGTTCATTATTGTGAATATTATCAACAAACGTTTCATTTTGATATACTTTGTGTACTTATCAGTGTCGAATCGAACGTGAAATGGCTACTTATTTCATTAACAGTCCTTATAAATACTGGTAGACTAAAATGACGTATCCGTGAGTAAACTCCTAAGTGAGCCATTCTCGGATTTTTTGTGTATTTACTTATTAATATTTTCTTGGGTTATTCATCGCTATCAAGGTTCCGCTTTTACAAATGAATTGATAAATAATTAATGAGATCCTATTCATTCTATAGCAACACTAAATCATGTTTGCGTCTTCGTCCGCGTGGATTTAAACTTCCTAAACCCCTCTACTTTTCTGGATAAAAAGTAGCTTATCACACTCTCCAGGTTTTGAACTGTATTCATGCAATTAATTACATTGATTTGATTGAAGGACAAATCAACAAACAAACACACTTTCGGATTCATAGTATTAGTAGTTGATTAGTAGAATAATATTCTTATTTCTTAGAACCAACATCAAGCATTCGATATGAGTTTTTGCAGATAATAATTTATCGAAAACCGTTCAATACTTACCACAACTATTATATAAATAGAATATACACTTAAATAATATAGTCACTACTTAAATAAGTTTTTTGGTAGTAAGGAAAATTTATGAATTTTCGTTAGATCTATACGTCCTATAAACTTTTTTTTTATAAATTGTACAAAAAATATATCTTAAATTAAAAATGAAACGAACATAATAGTTAAATAACTTTTAAATTAAAGAAGTTGTGGAATAACTCAAGCCTACAGTTTGGTTAAGTCCCTCAAACCGGTTATATTATAATAGCATACAATATTTCGAGATAAAGTATTCCTATGGACAACTAGGTACTTACACTGGATTTGATTGTAACCTTCATCTTGGGATGAAGACATAATATTATATTGATGTACCTAACACTTTATTTAGATTTTAGACCCAATAATTAAGTAGGTCAGTAATTAATAATAATAAAATTAGTATGCCAATTGTTTTAGGTTGGTTTATATGTATTACATAACTATCTATCTATTAATGAAACATAAAAAAATCTATTTTAGAATTAAATGAAATAATATTTATTTGCTGAATATGAGTACTAAAGATTGTTGTAAAAATAAAAAATATAATATAATAATGTTATATAATATATAAAAAGGTACTTATTCTCCATGGTGATTCACGAATTTTTTGCAAATATTCGTCCGACATATTGTTATCGTTTCATCAAAAAATTTCGGTCAAAAGGATTTTTTTACTTTTTTGCTACCTCAGTATAAGTAATGAAGGTCTCAAAGTACCTACCTAACTGTACCTACTTAATTTTTTGGCGATCACCTTGACGCATTTAATTAGTACCGTGGTCTTATAAGTGAGAAATTTCGGGTTCGATTCCCGGGAGGGGCAATTTTAGTTATCCATAATTTCACGGCATTGACCGTGGCCACTTATACGCCATCAACAAAATATACATAGATCTAGATCTAGAGATCCCGTATGATCCCGCGTAAATAGGAGCGAATCAACAAGTTCCTGAAAAGCTGGTAAGTGATGTTTTTGGTGGATATCACCATTCCATATGACGAGAACCTCATCAGAGCTGAGACGGAGAAAAAATGTACGATGATGACAAAACGATGGAAACAATCTGGCTTACGAGGTTTCCGCCATATGTCCACTGAAACCACCCAAACCGTTATATCTGCGAATGGTTTGATCCCAGTCAGCCTCGCTCACCATCTGAGGCAACTGGGGTTCCGTGGCAGTTTGCTCGTAGCCAAGATACAGAAAGCGATGTTGCTAGACTCAGCCACGATAATCCGCGCGTTTCTCAATATGTCGCCCTGATCCCCGGCCGTCTATAATCGAGATTTCGACTCTCAAGTTTAACTGTTATTTTTAGATGTTAGTGATAATAACCATGGCCGATGACGGTTAACGTGCTCTCTGAGCCATGGAAAAAATGAAACCCATCCAGTCACCGACTTGGATCAACGTTCAGTTGGGTCCGAGTTGGGTCATAACTAGGCCACACGTTTCCAAATAAGGCCAAAGGCTAAAGATCCAGTTGAATCAAAGGCTGTTAAAGTTACGTTACGGATACCGTTAATCTTTGTTATCGTAACATACATAACTTTCATTGCACTTTTAAAGCCTCACTTTTCTTAAATTATTTTTATGTAACCTAAGCACAAGATAAGAAATGAACAGCAGAAGAAGAGTAAAAATACATAATTATATCGATCCATACTAACAATATTATAAATATGCGAAAGTGTGTCGATTTGTCTATCTGCTGGCTTTTCACGGCCTAACAATTTAACCGACTTAGATGAAATTTGGAACAGAGTTAGCTAACATCCCGGCAACGGATATAGGTAAGTATTTTTATTCCGGAAAATCAAAGAGATCGCATGGGATTCTTAAATATGCGTATGAAATAGGACATAGTTTACGTGTAGGAAATGGAGCTTATAGGTAACTCATACCATATTTAATAAATCAATGCCTTTTGTTTCAAGCTATATCTCTGATGATTCATTGTCCTTTTAAAATCTGTACTGTCGTCTATAATTATTTATAGCCAAAACACAGTATTGTCACGGAAACAATTCATGTGGTTAAAGTTAATTGCCTTTTTTCACTAACAAATTCAAGGTCCAACTAAAAAACCAATCAAGTGCGAGTTGAACTCGAATACGAAGGGTTCCGTAGAATTATACGGTTCTCTTACGGTTAAATTTACGGTTTTCGAATTTTTAGGGTTCCCTATCTCAAAAGGAAAATTTTGTTGTCTGTCTATCCGTCTGTCCGTCTGCCCATATGTCGTCTCTGTTAAGATAACCTATAGGGTACTTCCCGTTGACCTAGAATCATGAAATTACCAAGTGGAGTATCACATGAAAGGGCTTTACCAGTACATCCTAAAACAGATTGAATTGATTGAATACACGACAGACAGACAGACAGACAGACAGACAAAGCAGCAACAAAGTAATCCTATAAGGGTTTTTTTTCTTTTTTTAGATACGGAATCCTAAAAATGACGCATCCACCACCTACGCTATCTGATTTGAACTCTATTAACCACATAGCAAATACATAAATATTTAAGTGATTAACTAAAGGTTATACCAATATTATTGAAGACTTATTATGACTCCGAATGAATGAATAGGCCCCAGGCATACACCCGAACTTTTTTTTTTATTTATTATTTTTTACAAAATTAAATACAAAGGCATGCATTACTTGCTTTAACGATGAAGTAAAATATCGCGAAGAAACCTGTACCTATGCCAGTTCCCCATAATCCTCGGCGTAAATAAAACCATATAAAACTATGAAGGATCTACTTAGCAATTGCGGTTTCTTGTGTCGGTATATGTATGTAAAAATAAAACGATAACGATGTTTAAACTAGCAAAGTCATAAATCGGTTGGAAATATCAACATTATCTTTGAAATGTTTTCCATTAGTACAGGTTCTTGTTTGAAGTTAAATAGTTTGGCTAGCAAAACAAACAGAGAGGTTATTTTAATGTTGTTTGAGGATTTTCAAGAACTTATTTAAATACTAGCCGATGCCCGCGACTTCGCCCGCGTGGATTTAAGTTTTTCGAAATCCCGTGGGAACTCTTTGATTTTCCGGGATAAAAAGTAGCCTATGTGCTAATCCAGGATATTATCTATCTCCATTCTGAATTTCAGCCAAATCCGTCCAGTGGTTTTTGCGTGAAGGAGTAACAAACATACACACACACACACACACACACACACACACACACACACACACACACACACACACACACACACACACACACATACAAACTTTCGCCTTTATAATATTAGTGTGATAATAATACCTACTAAGAATATCTCAGGTGCAACATCCACAGAGAAGTATAGTGAAGCAAAGGCGTAGCGTCTTTTTTGATAACAACTCAAGCTTAGCTTTATTTACTTCGGCATAGTGGTCCACAGCACGACAGCACATGTCTTTCAGTCTCTTTTGTTGGCAACACTGACATAATATAATTTAGCATTCTCTGAACGAGCGAAAATCTTATTGCTTTGGCCGTTTCGTACATACTTTTTATTTAAGTACCTCTGCCAACTAAGAGCCAGAACAAAACCGCGTTTTGTGTCTATTATGTAGTATGTATCATATTATTCATATCATCCAACAGTATGTCAAAGTAAATAAAGCTACGTTTAAGTCGTCATCAAAAAATGCTGAACGCTGGCTTAACTCCACTCTGTAGGTAGTTACCTGTGTTGAGCTTATTTCGACGAACCTAATATAAAGTTTATACAAACACGCGGGATTCCAATTATTATACGAAGTAAGTGTATCTGCTATCTATACACGTTGAAATTTTAATGGTTGTTTTCCCGAAGCGAAATGATTTTGTTATAGTATTACAATTCAATTTATGAACATAAGAAATTATAAGAATCAAGAATGGAAAGTTTACAATCGAGAACAACAAAACTCGAAAGAAATCTCGAACCAATGGTGAGACCGCGTGCGTGCAATCTAGTTAATGCCATATCTTGACTTAATAATATCTAGTAGTTAATTACTACTGGTTGTCATGCTTTCGAGTTGATGATTTTTATTTTTATTTTTTTTATATCAAAAACATTTTAATTTTGTAAGTTTACATAGTTACTACTGAAGGCAATCGTTTTGTCGCGGGAAGATAACCATTATAATTTGAGCTTGTATAGGTACTGCTGACTAGACTAAAGTACTAAATTCTAGATTCCAAAAGTTTCGCATTACTCGCTTCGCTACATCACGGATGGCAAATTGTATCTGACGTGAAATATTACAGCACTAAATAACGCACCGAAATAATAAATGGACATAACTCAGAAATAATAACGGCATTACAGAAATTGCCTTCGTTATGGTTACGATAATAAATCGATTAAGAGGCACTCGGGTTTGACGGGAAAGGGTTCCGTAGGCGATTTAAAGTTAAAATGTCGGGTTCTGATTGGTGACATTTAAAGTTTATGAACTCGTTTGAAATAATTTATTTAGGTAATAGGTATTCGGAAGGGTCAGAGAAACAGAAAAGCTTTCTGTGGATATTCCAATATCAACTTTATCCAATTTGAATAGAGTTCGTAACGAGTTGCCAGTTTTTACGAAAACAAAAATTCTATCAAGTGCGGATCGGACTCACCCTGGAAGGGTCGTACCATCATACAGGAAATAATACTTTTTAATATATTTTTTCATGGCGGCTATTTGGAAACTTTTATTATTTGTTGTTATTGCGGCAATAGAAAAACGAATTCTGTGAAAACTTTCAACTCTCTACTTATTACGGTTCACGAGATATAGCCCATCGAAAGACCGACGGACAGACAGACGGACAGCGAGAGCTTAGTACATAGTCCTTCGGGTACGGATCCCTAAAAACAAGCTCCTGCGCCACTGTCCGCTACAGCGTAGCTACTGTACATTCTTTCTGTATAACAGCTCGTCTAAGATCCCGCTATATAACGGCCTTCACTCAACATAACCAAACTAATATTTTGATACCAATCAAAAGCAAAAATCATAAGCGCTTATAAGCTGTCGCGCTATAAAGTTTTTAATTCGAGCAACTTATTTGCACACTCATCTGGATATAACCAAATAAATTATATTACACTTAGCAATCGAAAGCAGGAATTATAAGAAACAAGAAAATTGTTTTAGGAATCTGTCATGACTCAGAGCGTTTGTACACTCATTCGTATTCGATTCGTATTCATTTTCGCAAAAATACGATTTGGAATGACCGTTATACAAAACGTACGAACATTTGTTGTACACTAATTTTGTTGTATGTATACAGATCCGTCAAAATATGAATTAAATCAGTGCACAAGCGTACCTATGTACGTTTTGTATGAAGGCTAATTCGAAACGTATTCTTACGAAAACAAATACGAATAGAATCATATTCACGTTCTTTTGTAACATTTAAACATACCTACATCTTCAATGATTACGAGTATAGACATAACTAAGAATTCATTAACATAGTTTCATTAGCCAGTACCCCTGCCGCATCAGGATTAAAATGAAATTCATGTGCGAAGAAACAGATCATATTAAGAAAATATCGCTATTAATATTAAAATGTGAAAATGTGCTACTTTGTTGATTAGTCCCTCAATCACGTCACAACGGAGAAACGGATTGACGTGATTTTTCGCACAGATAAAGATCTGAAGAGTGACAGCTGCTTTTAACCCAGGAAATAAACGTTTCCTGCGAGATGGTTTGCAATTTTTCACAGCTTTGTCCTTCAATCACTAAGCATAGATGAACCGTCGGATCACCATGATTTCTTGCACAGATATAGCTAGTTAATGGAAAAACAAATTTTTGAAAACATAAACCCACACTGAAGGACGTCGCGGTCATCATATTTTATAGAAGCTACGTAAAGACCAACAAACGAATCCGATCCCTATACGGAGAGGTGTGAGGCAAGGAGATGTAATATCTCCCAAACTTTTCACCTGTGCCCTAGAAGACGTGTTTAAGGTATTGGACTGGAATGGTCGAGGCATAAACGTGAATGGCGAAAATATCTCTCACTTGCGATTTGCGGATGACATAGTCATACTGGCTGAATCGCTGCAACACCTTGAGGAAATGCTGATCGAGCTTAGCTGTTCTTCCAGACGAGTAGGTCTTGAGATGAATATAGACAAAACGAAAGTCATGTTTAACGAACACGTTACCTCAAGACCCGTCACCGTCGGCAATGTCAGCATCGAAGTTGTTCAGGAATATAACTACCTCGGCCAGATTATAAAATTCGGTAGAAACAACTTCGACAAGGAGGCTGACAGAAGAATCCAGCTGGGCTGGGCAGCATTTTCAAAGCTACGTCAGGTCTTCGAATCGTCGATACCGCAAAGCCTTAAGACTAAGGTCTTCAATGAGTGTGTCCTACCTGTGATGACGTATGGAGCAGAAACGTGGACACTGACAGTTGGCCTCATCCACAAACTAAAAGTCGCTCAGCGCGCTATGGAGCGAGCTATGTTGGGTATTACTCTCAGGGATAAAATCCGGAACGAGGAAATTCGCAGGAGAACAAAAGCGACCGACATAGCTCAGAGGATTAGCAAGCTGAAGTGGCAATGGGCAGGCCATGTCTGTCGCAGAACCGACGGCCGTTGGGGCAGACGTGTTCTGGAGTGGAGACCGCGTACCGGTAAGCGCAGTGTGGGACGACCTCCAGCCCGCTGGACCGATGACCTGAAGAAGGTGGCGGGGAGCGGGTGGATGAGGAAGGCGGAGGACCGTGTTTGGTGGCGCGCTCTTGGAAAGGCCTATGTCCAGCAGTGGGCGCTTACAGGCTGATGGATGGATGGATGGACGTAAAGTTTTAAAAAACAAGTTCAGAATCAAAGCGGTCTCAAATTAAGTTAGATGCAAATTTAGGCCTGACAACTGCTTTTGCGTCATTCGAAAAATAATAATTGAGACTACAAAGGTACAAAGGCAACCAAGCGGAGGAGTTAGAATTTGAACGACGAATTTCTTTTTGATCGGATCGTCCCCAGTCCTTACCTATATACGTCATTTCATTTCTGTGACAGGTTTCCGATAATGCAATTTTTTTACTTTTATCAATATTGAAGAGACTTTTAAAAGCTCGTTTTCTTTTAATGCTCTCTACTTGATTAAAAATATGGAAGATGACCCGTTCTCCGTTCAAAACTTAAATCATTTTGATTAAAACATCATCCCGCTCCGGATTGGATAAATTAGGGTCTAGTCTAATATCCAAAGACTATCTTCTTGATATACTTATTAAGTACATCGAAAGATGATAATTTAAAACTCTAGATAGACAAATCTCATACATTCATCATACCTAGTAAGCACGCTACAAGGACATACGACACCTTTGAGCATGTTTCAAAAAATGGCATTACCAGGATTGATTGCATTTAATCTCTAGCAAATCAAAGATAGCAACAATAATCAATTTTTTTTTTATTTTTTTTTTTATTCATATACAAGTTAGGCCTTGACTGCAATCTCACCTGGTGGTAAGTGATGATGCAGTCTTAGATGGAAGCGGGTTAACCTGGAAGGGGTATGGCAGTTTTCATTAAACCCATACTCCTTTGGTTTCTACACGGAACGCTAAATCGCTTGGCGGCACGACTTTGCCGGTGGGGTACAAGTCACGGCCGAAGCCTCCCACCAGACCAGACCAGAAATTTAGAAATCATAAAATTCCAAACTCCCGTTGGGAATCGAACCCGGGACCTCCCACTAATAACACCACAGCGCTTACCACTGCGCCAGGGAGGCGTCAAAAATGAGAAATATCCACGTGTTTAAAATGATTCACCTTGACGCGCGGTTCGAGGTCGCAATTAAATAACTTCTATCAAGGAAACACCTTTTATTTTACCGGAATCCTACAATGTGTTCGGCCGGACATAAGTTTAATGACTCAGTGACCGCCAGCGGCCGCGGCGGAGTCTTTAACCCTGGCTTAGACTTTAGAGAAATGTTACTCATTACATTCGTTGCCGGAATGCGGATTGCATAATAATGCTTGAGAACAATATTAATAGAACAGAAATTTTTAATGAGTAAGCTACACTGACTTTTTCTTATAATTTCATATAAGTATTATATTAACTGGGAAGTGAATTAAGTCTAATATATTTGTTGAACTGTTACTCATATATAAATTCCTTATCAGTGGAATGTAGCTCGCATTATAATGTTTAAAGTTAAACATGTAAATACAATTTTATTCGCATTTTCTTAGATACGTAAGAGAACTAGAATAACCTACATAGCTCAACGGATTGCAAAGCTGAAGTACTCATGTGGCTGAAGTGGCACATGTTACGAAAAACCGATAGACCTGATAGACGCTGGGGTCTCAAATGCGGACTGATGACCTCACACCGGAAAGCACAGCCTGTAGTGGCGCAGCGTTGGACAACCCCCTACACGACTATTATATTATCAATCAATCAGCCTGTTCGCGTCCACTGCTGGACATAGGCCTTCCCGAGAGCGCGCCACCACACACGATCCTCCGCCTTCCTCACCCACCCACTTCCCGCTATCCTCTTGAGGTCGTCAACGGGTCGGAGGTCGTCCCACGACTATTATATCATATTAATTAAGTATATTAAGTAAACTAGCCGTGCCCGCGACTTCGTTCGCGTGGAATCAGCGCGCTTGATATAGCCACGGACGCTCAGGCGCGAGGCGTGTAGTACGTACTCTGAACGTTAAAAATGTTCGCCGTGATTCTTTAAATTGACATAACTTTTTTATTTATGAACCGATTGACATGAAATAAACACTAAATGTTAAGTGAAGCTTACTACAATATATTAGTGAAAACCGTATCTAAATCGAATAAGCCGTTTCTGATATTAGCGTGCACAAACACACAGACAAACAGACAAACAGACAAAAAAAATATTAATTACAATTTCAGGTTCGGCATCGATATAATAACAACCCCTGCTACTTGTTTTTTATATATTTCCATTGTACAGACACCACTTTTCTACAATTTTATTATATGTATAGATATAATATTATACTATGATTATAAACCAAGGTCATAAACCCTTTCCATAGTTCGCTATTCAATAGGTTGCGTCGTCGTATCATCAAATTTAATGTTATTAGTTAAAATAATCGTTACTCGCTATTACTTTCTGCACACAAAGACAGTTAAAAGTTAATGCGGTTTGGAAATTGCGCAGATGTTCTAGAAATACGTCCTTTGTGATTTTATTTCACAGGAGATTATTATGACTGCGCATTTGTTGCTTTTTAGGGTTTCGTACCTACCCGAAGGGTGCCAACGGGAGCTGTTATACAGAAAGAATGTACCGTAGTTACGCTGTTATAGCGAACCCTGGCGCAGGAGCTTGTTTTGTTGTGCCGAGCTGGCGAAGGACCCTATTACTAAGCCTCCGCTGTCGCTTGCTTGACGATTCTTACGTCCGGTAAAAAGTAATGATGAGGCCTTAGATAGCCTATTAGTTAATTCTGGATCTAAAGGTTTTGCTCCAAGGTCATTCTTAGACACAAGTAGGTAGGTATTACAGGGCAGGAAATACGAACTCTGGAAGGGCGTTTGTTCAGCGTTTCGTACGAGTAAATACCTATTTGGATGTCAACCACAAATTAAGGATTCCAAGGCACTTGGCTGATTTTTACTTCTTGAGTTGTTTTCAAATCAGAACCAATCTTTGGATTTTATTAATTCATTCTGGCCTACCTACTTATTTAAAAAATTCTGTGATTTGTTGATTTCGAGGCTAAATACTGCTTTTTACTAAGAAATTCTTTATTTTTACTTACATTTATTTTATGCCATGTCATTACTTTCACATCATAATTTTGTGTTTTGTAGAGAAACAACTTTAATCCAATTTTCTTCAGATAACGAATCATATAATTATTACGGAGCAAATTGTAGTTATTGTACCTACCCTGTAGTAACAAATCACGCAATGTAACGCACGCACATTTTCAAGATTAAAACACAGCTTTTTTACTCAGATTGAAATATCATTAAAATAAACCAGCATACATATTATCACAGAATAGAGGAAAATTGTAGACATAAATTATAGTCGGCTTCTTTTTATAGTTATATTCAACTAGCTTATGCCCGTAACTTAATCCGCGTGGACTACCCAACCTTTATTTTACCCCCTTGGGAGTAGAATTTTAAAAACCCTTTCTTAGCGGACGTTATAATAGCTATCTGCACGGCAAACAGCCCAATTGAGCTGTGTGTGGGTAGATCAGTCAGTCAGTCACCTTATCCTTTTATAGCTATACATTTAGAACGCAAAAGGTAAAACTTATAGGGGCAGTAGTTTTTTATTTGATACTGCAGTCTTGGTAAGGGACAATGCCGTCTAATATGGAGGCTCATAATTAAGTAATGATATGTGGAATTAGGCAATTTGGTAGTGTGGCGGTAGGTTAATCTGACAGTTTATTAAGCACACCACTTAGATTGCTCTTAATTGACTTGTGTGCTGCATTGTTTCGAAAACTAAATTACTTGGCAGTGGTAACCGGCCTGAAGCCTCCAGGCATTATTTTACTTACATGTTCGTTCTCGCGTTTTTGGTCTAGCTTTTTTGTATGAGTCTGAGGCCGCTACATATAGAGTATTGATTATATTTATTGAATGAATAACGCTGGAGACTGATTTTGGCAGTTCGACAGTCAACATACTTTCGGGGAGTTTTGTTTTCTAATATTTATCTGTGCCCGGAGTTGAATGTTGTGCGAATAATAAAAATACGACGATTACAAATCATTTTCACCCATTCAGAAGGTCATATTAATATCATTCATTGAAAGAAAATAAAGGTAGGGTAACATACAACTTTTTCAACAAGCAAATTTCAACTTATGCTACACTCGTAGAATAAACACCTGTATCAAGAATACAGGTGTTATATGTTATGAGTATTCCTCTTCGTCTCTTTTTTACGTGGATTCCTCAGTATCTATCGTGTTTTCGAACAATGTGCCCTGCCCATAGCTATTTCAGCTTTGCTACCCGCTTAGCTATGTAGGTTAGTCTGATTCTCCTACGGATATCCCCATTTCCGATTTGATCACTTACAGAAACTCCGAGCATAGCTCTGTCCACCGCCCGCTGAGTGACTCTAAGGTTAAAATCTATAGACCGCACTTTGACTTTGACTTAAGTTTCAGTTAAAACAAGACAGATTTATGCTAGCGGTATAGCGCTGTCTCGTTTTAACAGTGTCTTAAGTCTGAGCAAAGTCAAAGTGCACTCTATAGATCTCAGTCTAACATTCTTACAGGCGCATAGTTAGCGAACATGTCTCAGATCCGTATGTCATCATTGGCAACACGCACTGTTCGAAGACTTTGGTCTTCAAGCACAGGAATTTTGGACAAGAAGACATCAACTTTTACCAAAGAACACTTATTAGTATCTTCCAACGACAAAAGCATCACCCAATAGAGACATGGTATTACGCAATAAAATGAAATTCAGCTCACCCAGCGGTGCGGCCTAAAGTTTAAGAAAAGCCTCTCTTTCTATCGCCTATACTCTTATCTCTCTTATGTGCCGTCAAGAGGGGCACGTCGCCATAAATACCTATATTTCTATTGTTACGCAAGCTCAGCCTGCTTTTACTTTGATATGTCTTTGATTTTGATCAATTTTCGAACCCTTGTTACACTGTTGTTGCTGTTTTACCGGGGTCTATAATAGCAATTCACGGTTCCGGGCAATAAAATTTCATTTCGGTACCATGAAACGTTAGGGCTTGCACGTGGCATTGGTTTAACGAAGTAGAAGAGATTTAGCGCCTATTTCGGAAACTGAAAACAGCACTTTTCCCGTGTAAAACTGGTATGAAAATGCATTTGAAATATTTTATTGGAATTTTATTTTGTAACACAGAGACACGATACAAAATGGATTATGAACTTAGGATGGTCAGTGTATGAGTCATCATCATCATCATCATCAATAACTTATCACTGATAAACTATCTAATGAATAACTCTAAATAATGAATAACTTATCATTACTGAGCAGGGGTCTCCATTTAGAATGAGAAGGGTTCGACCATAGTACCGACATGGCACGCTGGCCAAGTGTGGACTGGATGAAGAATATCTTCAAGAACGTCTTTTTTGTTTAATACACAAATTACTCGAAAAACTTACAGGTGTATGCCTGTTATCGAACCCCGGACTAGGAGGCCGACGTCCTAACTACTAGGCTATCGCCGTTTTTGTGTGTGAAAAGGTAAATATGCTGTGTACGAACACCTAGGTATTTTTACATATATACATTTTACACATACCTATACCTAATTGGATTGTAGCGGTTGCCACATTCGCAAGAAGATGTCGCTTCTAAACCCAATGAATCAACAACGCTCGAAACACTAGATGGCAGCACGGGTAGCCTAATTGAAAACTCGAAATAGAACACGCAACTTTCAATCGCAATGACAGAGCGTTTACCAAATTGGACTATATATAGAAGTTTCAACGCATAACCGTCGGCCCAGCTGGCGCCACCGAGCACAACACCGCTCGGTTGGGAAATTTCCCTATTGGTACGGTCGAGCACACAGCCACACAGCTCCCGTACAGGATTAATTGAAAAAAGCTCTACAAGGCAGCTCCAATAAGATTTTTCAACATAGTTAAAATTCCGTGATTAATTATTATTACTTAACACTGTAATGGACTGACTTTAACTAATTGGGCGTATCTATTTTGCCTAAAGTAACAAAATAAAACCATAATAAAATCAGTCAAAACCGTAGGTTAAAACTTGATGGTCTACTTCATTCATTTAAAAAAATCTAATTTTAATTTAGATAACAAATATTATCCAAGAAAAACGTATTACTTTATTTAATATTGCACTCATTCGAGTGAATGAAATTCCTCCAGCTATGAGCTACTATTTTGTCTACAATTCGTGCCCTTACCAGTAAAATTTGGAAATAATCCTGTCTTAGCGTCGTAAAAGTAAACTTCTGTCTGGAATATCTAATTTTAGCATTTGCATGAATGGAATAAACATATTATATTGAAGTACCTAGGTTGACAGGTTCTAATTAATAATATCTAGAATAATAAATTATATCTGTACGGTGTACTGATTTCATTATTTTAAGTTTTGACTAATTATTTATCTATTTCAAAACAATTATTACGAAACAAGAATAACGGGGCCGCTGGTAGGTAGGTACTAAGGGCTTTGGCCTTTACTGCATACTAGCTGATGCCCGCGACTTCGTTCGCCCGGAAGTAGGTTTTTTAAAAATCCCGTGGGGACTCTTTAATTTTCCGGGATAAAAAGTAGCCTATGTGCTAATCCAGCGTATAATCTATCTCCATTGCAAATTTCAGCCCAATCAGTTCAGTAGTTTTTGCATGAAGGAGTAACAAACAGACACACACACAAACTTTCCCCTTTATAATATTAGTGTGATTCTTCATACAAGGTTTTGACCGTGACTGCGCTCGGGAGGCTCGATATAGCTCAACGCATTGCGATTTGCGAAGCTGCAGTAGCAATGGCGGCCAAAACCGGTCAAGTGCGAGTCGCACACGAAGGGTTCCGTACCATCGTACAAGATAACTGTGGCTAACACTTCTATTATTAGAAGTTAATGTGATTTAGTAAATTAATTTTTTCGTGAACACTCATTTTTTTTGTGATTAGGCCGATTCATATCAAGCACGTGCTACGGGCGTAGCGACGCGCGACGCGAACGTTCACGCCACGCAAGCGGTATGCCATGTCTCATACAGTTCCATACATTACAACGTCATGGTACACGCTACGTCTTCGCTTACGCAACGTTCACGCAGCCTGTGTGAACGAGCTGTCAACCACAAATTCACGACGACTAACCCAAATTCGCAATAAAAATTGAATTGAATTGGACGAAAATCCACGCTGATGAAGTCACAGAAATCAGCTCGTAAAATCTTGTCGCATACCTACCTATATAATTTCGTTCTACTACATTCAGAATTCTTTGAAAGGAATACGACTTCAAACCAGCTTTAAAACGTACTTTCTACTTTTATAACGTCTTAAAACAAAGCCATAATAAAACGTAGGTTAAAAACCAAGAAATGCTGCGTACAAGAAAAATACAAACGAAATCCTCCCTGTTAGAGCTCCGTCAGGCTAGAGAATTTTTATCTACAAGCTTTTGGTATAAACTGACGTTTGAATAAAGACTTTCCTTTTTCCTGACATCCGTTCTCTCACATAGCTGCTATAGTTGCTAGACATGATATTATAACTAGGAACGTATGTTTGTTTATTTGTTTGTAGGTTTGCTCTTCAACGATGCAACGTAGCAACGCATTGACGAAATCATACGAGTACGTGAAAGTGACATAGGCTTCTTTTTATCCCGGGAAATAAAATTCCCAAGTGATTTTTTAAAATCTAAATCCTCGCGGGCGAAGACGCGGCCATCATCTAGCATTAAATAACTTATAGATTCATAAGAAAAGTAATTTTCCTCCTTTTGACCAGTTAACCTCACCAGTAGATCTTCTCTAGGTTAACTTATCCTTGTCTTTAGGAAATGAAAAAAAAAAAACATTCAAGTAAATCCGCGAGAAATCTATCATCAGCTGACGAGATTTAAGTTTTGTCATGGTCATATTGTAAAGTTACCACTCGTACCTAATTTATTGTTGAAAACAATTTGTCGTGCGACATTTCTTAAGTGCGATAGAAACTAAAACCGAGGAATTGGACCATATTATTAAATAAAAGAAAAATAAAAGCACAACCCTGGGACCGCTTAAACTCAGCAAAGCTGCAGAAAAATAATAATCTTTTTAAAAGGATTTAAAGAACCACCGCCGGCATTATTTCACTTTCAAGGGTAGTAAATAACTGTTTACTATCAAGGTACTATTCGTTTTGCTTAAATCAATGAAGAGTGTTTATGTGAAACAAATGGTTTGAGATTTACTGATTAAAATATTGAATAAGCACGAGAATCCTAGTTAGGGAACGGCCATGTGGACATAATATTAGGCTCTCCATTCGACCTAGTACTATGAGATCTTAGAACGAAAGCCTTTGATTTATTCTTAGTTATTAAGGTCCAGCTTATTCTAAAGGCATATTATCTAACATAATCTCTCTGTCTAAAATTAAAAAGTTAAATCGGTTTAGCGAAATAGATATTATGGTCAAAATAATATTATACCTACTTACCAGCTACTCTAATTCATTTAGAGTTTGCAAAAATAATTTTCTGTTTTAACTGTTCCGTTTATATCACGCAAATATTGATATATTTGTAATTAATTAAACCAGCTGAGCTTAGCTAATGAAACATAACATTATGGCATAAAATTTAGTTTTACAATATTAAAAGCGTTAGATTTTAATCATGACATGTAATCAACATAAACCGAAAACGTTGATTGCTAGGTAGCCCCTTCATTATAATTAAAATAATATCGCTGATCTAAACAATGCTTTAATTTAGAATGTTTCTAAAGCGCGAAAATTATTTTTAATAATAGTTATTACTTACAATTTTCGATGGGATCACTAATTAAAAAAAAATATAATAGCCTATGTAACTCAGGAATAATTTAGTTTTAACATGGTGAAAGAATTTTCAAAATCGGTTCAGTAGTTTCAGAGATTACCCCATACAAATTACAAACTAGTAGGTACGCAACACTAATGTACGTAACACAATATACTTACGTCTTTTGAAACATTATGTACGTTTGACTGTGACTCTGAAATATTGCCAGATGTAAACCCTAAAATGCACAATTACAATAATTATTTCTTACTAGAGGATGCCCGCGGCTTCGCCCGCGTGTATTTCAATTTTTTTAATCCCGTAGGAACTCTTTGATTTTCCGGGATAAAAAGTAGCCTTTGTCCTTCCCCAGGATGTATCACAAGTCTGTACCAAATTTCATTAAAATCGGTTCAGCGATTGGGCCGTGAAAACGTAGCAGACAGACAGACAGACAGACACACTTTTGCATTTATAATATTAGTATGGATTATTTATTATTGTTGTACCACATACAGTTTTGACTGTTTTTGTAACTTGTAAATCATAGACATATTATGGATTTGTGAAAAGTAACACCTGCTTCTATCCCACTTAGTACCTAGGTATTTAGTAAATAAATAAACACAAAGCAAAATAAGGCCATATTTTAGGCTTTACCGTGATATTGGACTTCCCGAGGTTATCTACTAACGAAAAATACGTAAGTACATACGTATCTATCTAACCTCCTTAAAGTTAAGTACTGTGGGTCCTGATGTTAATACTAGTTGCTTCCTTCAGACTATGGTCCGCGATGTTTATTTAGGCATTTCCTTTGATGTGTATTTCTCTCATGCTAATGATGTGGGCCACGAATCGCTATCCAAGGTCATTGACAGAAGTCACGCGATGGCGTGATATCACCTAATTCAGCTCTTTCTGTCGTTTGCGGATTCAAACTTGATACATTGCTTTTGGCGGTTGTCGTCAGTTGGATCTTGTTAGTAAGGTAATTTATCATTTACATTAGAATAGATTTTGACTGTGATTTGTTGGAAAATGTTTAATAAACAAGTTCATTTGTTTAAAGGTTGAATACGAATTTCGAATAAGTCAACAATAGTTATAGATTTCTAGATTTAATTACGCTTTTGGTTTCGCTCGCTTGTCAATATTTCCTCGATACAGGAATAATAGCCAGGATAGCGTAACAGTGGACTCACGAGTACTTTTGGTAACTATCTAAATTCAGCTTTATTGCTATGACATAATGCCGAAATTGGTAGGTTGAAATAGGTACCTATATAGAAAACAAAAGATGCGGATGGATGCACGCCGTCCTTGATGGCGATTGAGATTACCAGTGCTGCCGCTTGCTGCCGTTGATAAGTCAAAGTAAATAAAGGTTATTTTGTTTTTTATCAACACAGATAATCTAATACTAAGCTCAATTGATTCAAAGCTTCATGGTTATCAAGAAAAGCGCCGCGCCTAAGCGTGCTGCCAGTGTGTGTTACGCCTAAGATGTTCTGTGGGCTTAGTATAAGATTTACATCTCACCAGAGTAAACTAGAGTGAGGAAACTCTTAGTTTGATCTTGAATCGACGATATGTCAAATATTAGGCTATGGTGACGTACAATCAAAGAAAAATAGGGCTACTTTAAGGCTATCTTGCGTCAAATGTACTAATATTTGCCAGTGACATCCAAGCCTTGACGTTTTGTTAGAAGTTCCCAACTGTCGTGAACTGTGATCTCACCAACGTTAGTAGAAATCGACAGGCGAAACAAAATAACGTCAACCTAACCGAAATTCCATTCAAAACTTCAGTACCACAGATTTTGGATTCGCGACATTTCCGCTTAGAGTGCTGGCTGTGGACAAACTTAAACATTAAAACAAGGCAATCTATCAACATTAGTGTGACGTAAAATCTTATACTAAGGCCTCTGTACATGTCATGCGTAACTAGTATCACAGCCCGTTAGGCAGTAAATTATATTAGTCTCGCGTCGAGCTTCTTGGCAAATTGTTTAGCACTTTCAGTAATGTATGCGACGCATTGACATGCCACCAATTTATGATCGGCTCTTAGTTTCATAGTTTCGAAATATATAATATATGAGAATATAATGGTGTTTGTAACTTGTTATGTCATTTGTAGCTCGAGGCATATTACTATGAGTGAAAGAAGGGAGTTTACCTATTTTTTTGCACACACCTGTGCACTACAACAATATTTTCTGCGAAGTTGACCGAATATCTTGATAATTGAGCTTGACACAATTGTGACAAAGTGCGGTGGCCGAATTTCAGTCGAACTACAAAAAAAAAATCAACGCGTCTATCTTATATTATAGTTATTTACTTTACGTTGATTTATTTTATACGTAGGAGGCTAGGGATCACGAGGAAGATCTCCTATCCAGTGGTCAGACTGCTAGAGAAAAATGGCGCGCTCAACTTTTACGGTGCTGTATTTTTTAGATTACAGATGGCTTAAAACAGCAACCCAGATGGAAGGACACCATTAACCGCAAAACGTTGACTTATCAGGGAGGCAATCACTATCCTCTGTTATCTATCATCACTGGAGAGAAAGCGCTCTTTTTATTTTATAAATATATTATATATTTTATAAAACTCTAGAATTTCGTCGGAAGTATTACCATTTGATATCTTTACATAGGATTATTCACTCCAAAATAGATTCTCCCGTATTACTATCTTTGATTAATATTAATTTTAATGTCCGATTAAGAAACCCTAGACCTTTTGTCCTTAATGTTTACAAGAATAATACTTCCTTCTATAATCCAGTTGTTCGTATGTGTCGCCTGTATAATGATCTTTTCACATTAAATCATAATATTGACATTTTTAACAATAATTTTAATAAATTTAAAAGAGAAATTCATCAACTTTTTTCGTAACATTCTTCTTTCATCTTTATTTTTTAAATACTGTTCGTATATATATAAGATTTAATTTCTATGCATATTTGTCATTTAAATACTTAATCTCATGTAGTAACCACTTTATATTGTAAATATTATTGTAAATTTTTTTAAGCCTTCATGTTAAAAATTCTGTGTATATCTTGTGTAATGTATATTTTATTTAGGTATAGTATTGCTGTGTACACCTATTAGGGGTTGTCACTTAGATTAGGATCTTTTGTTTTTATGTTTGGACCATTTTTAGTTACAACCTGTTGTGTGTACCTTTGAATAAATAAATAAATAAATAAATAAATTGAGGTCACTCACTTCGACTTGTACGAGTTTTATTTTTGGACATCGCAAAAGGATGGGAAAGGGTCTGAGCGATGTATGATGGACTGACAGAGGACTGGCGTGGACAGGGCGGCGGGTTTAGTTGACACATTTCAGCAAAATTTCCTCATTCGGTTTGTTACATACATGTTGCTATCATGTATATTTGCTTCATCATCATCATCAATAGATGGAGGTCCACTAAAGGACATACACTACACACTACACTACAATGCACTACAGGACTCTTGTAGGGATTTCTTGTAGCCAGAAGCTCGCATAGGCTTAAAACAAGATACTTAATAGGTACCTATCTTCTAAGTAAAAGCATCCTATCTTGGGCCACATCATCACTTTCC
The DNA here is from genome assembly GCF_905333055.1 of Maniola jurtina. NCBI lineage: Eukaryota > Metazoa > Arthropoda > Insecta > Lepidoptera > Nymphalidae > Maniola > Maniola jurtina. The sequence goes on from NC_060040.1 coordinate 3,001,826, forward strand.
ACCAGGTGTGATTGTGGTCAAGTGCTCGCCTATAATTATTTAAAAAAGGAGATCTTGGATGAAGCGAGCCCGCGAGGCCAGAGTGAACTAGAGTGAGGAAACTCTCGGTACATATCTGGCAAATATTAGGCCAGGGCTGACATGACATCAAAGATACCTTGTTTCATAGTCTACCTAGCGTCAAATGTAGGTAACATTTGACGCCAATCAGTTAAGGTGACGTTTTATTACACGTTTCATAACTGTCGTGAGCTGTAGCGAGGCCGAGTGGACAACAAGATTAATAGCTCGTTCACACAGGCTGCGTAAACGTTGCGTAAGCGTATACGTAGCGCGCACCATTGCGTTGTAATGTATGGAACTGTATGAAACATGGCACACCGTTTGCGTAATGCGTGGACGTATGCGTAACCCGGTGTGTTAGGGGTTTACGCGCGTCACTACGCACGTGTCACGTGTACGTGCTTAGTGTGAATCGGCCTTTAATCAGGTTCCCTTTGAATGATAGGTATGACATTCAAAAATCGCAACTGAACAGCAAACTCCGTGCGATTTTAAAACCTAAATAAATCCTTTTATTTTCGGGTCCAAAGTTGCGAACATTTTGATGTAGAGCATAACAAAACAAAGACAAAACTTCATGTGAATAACATAGTCTGGAACCTAAACAATGTTTACCTAAACATCAACAAAAATAACTCTTTAAATCACTGCTTAAATAAAGGCCAAGGTTATTTCATTTTGGGACACGATTTTCAAAAGGTTCAAGAGCCGTAAGAGCCGCAATAACGTCACGTCAGTGATGACCTTCTTAACGCAGTGGTGAGTGCTATGGTCTTAATATGAGTGGAGGTCCCGGGTTTGATTCTTGGCAACTTGGCAATTTCTCAACTCTCTCTGCTCTGGTCTGGTGGGAGACTACGGCCGTGGCTAGTTACCATCCCACTGGCAAAGCCGTGCTATTATATATTCTGAGGCCGTGCCGACAAGCATTTAGTGTTTCGGTACGTTGCCGTGTAGAATCCGAATATTGGTGAAGGAAACCTGCATGAGTGAGAGTTCTCCATAGTATTCTAAAAGCTGTGTGAAGTCTGGCATTTGCACTGGGCCAGTGTGTTAGAGTATGGCCTAAGCCCTTCTCATTCTGAGATGAGACCCTTGCTCAGTAGTGAGCCGGTGATTGGTTGATCATGATGATGATGGTTAAGGAAAATAGTTGCATCCATAGAAATGAATTTGAATTCATTTACGCCACAGAAGTGGCTGTAAATTGCCGACGCAAATGGCGACAGTAAAAGGATTAGTTTTCTGCTCTTCCTACATTTTCAATTCAATGGCACAGTTTTTCATAATATATTTTCATTGACGAAGTTTATTTTCCTATTCTGTGAAGTTTACCATTAGTGAAATATTTCAAAATTTAAAGTAAGATTAAAATGTACCTAGCATTATTTGATTCAAAAGGTAAAGTAAGTAGTTCTATAATATGTTATTTATATTTTTAAGGCAAAGTGTCTACTGGCAAGTAGTCGCATTTGCTTTGCAAAACTCAGCTTTTTGCACTTTGTAAACACTCGCAGAAAACCGATAATTCAAACTTTGTATACTAAAAACTTACAGCAATATTCAAGTAGCAAATGCAAGTATTATTGCTAGTGGACACTTAGAATAAGGTTTGGACGAATACAACGCGCAACGATAGCGACATGCGACTGCGACCATGTCCGATGCGGTTCTTAAAAGTAATATTTGGCTGTACGATAAAGCAGAGGTTGTTTTCCTAGAAGAGTATCTCCACAAGGTCTAATACTACATGAGACTTAAGGGCTTAGGAGACGATCAACGAACATAGCACAACTAAAAATATAAAATCGAATCAATAACCGTCAATCAAGTAAGTGCTTGACTCAAGCATGAATCGAACATTGTAAACGGTCAAAATGCTTAACTCAAGCAAAAATCTACATGCTTGACGTCAAGCCGTTTGACCGTCTCGGAAACCCTTTAGTATTTCACACAGTTTTTTGTAATACAAAATATGTACACGCGTTCTTTGTGATGGTTTGCCATCCCGCTGCCGTTCCGTTTCGTGTATGCCCAAGCCTTAATAGATGTGTAATGTACTGGTAAGATATATGGGCTGGAACAGAGGTCACTCCCTGTGGGGCGTCTCGACACTCGCTCTAATGTGAACGCGGCGAGTTAATTCACTTCTTGTGTCAGCTCAGTGCCGTATGTGTTATACAAGTCAGCTGTTACATAATACAACGCTTTTTAAGTTTCCGTACCCGAAGGATGCTAAGGTCGTCTGTCAGCAGGCTGTAAATTGAACAATGAAAAGAGTAACCGCCGATTTCTTGCTGGTTCTTCTCGGTAGGAACGGCATTCCGAACAAGTGGTAAATTATTTGACGATTCAAAAAGCACTTGTATCTCATAAACCATAATAGGTAGAAAGTTGAAATTTCCACAGAATGTGTATTCCTATTGCCGCTATAACAACAAATAATAAAAATTTAAAATTGCCACCATGAAAATTAACAAACATTAAAATTTTTATTTCTTCTACGGTGGTATGGAACCATTCGGGTGCGAGTCCGGCTCGCTCTTAACCGATTTTCTATTTTATTAAGGTAGGTTTAAGCCAGTCACTACTGGCTCACTCGTGTGGAATTTCTAAAAATCCTTACTTAGTAGGCGTCTAAACGTAGACTACGTTGACCACAAATTACTTCTGTAGTAGATTCTTCTAGGAAAAAGAGGACCACTCTGCAGAGACGTTTGCTTCACTCGCATTTTGTGTCCTGTAACTGTCTGACCTGACCTCTTACGTCCACGTGTGTGATCACCGTAACTGCACTACTACTCGATATGATATTTCGATTTAAAAATGGCATTTTAAAATGAGGTTATAAAATAGGTTAAAAACCATAAATTGGCAAGGATTTGCGCTTCCCGACAGAATTTATGGCTAGAAAATAGATTGATATTACGGCTACGAAGTAAGCGATTTGAGATATCTTAAAGGTTTTTTTTCAGATACCTACAAGTAACCCTAGATGAGTCTAAGTTGAGATAATAATAATTATATAATAAAATAAGATAAGAAAAACGAATAACCTGATAGATCTACTCAGTTTTTTTTTTGCTGGTTTAAAAAAAAAACATTGGCATATGAACTGAAAAAATAGTCAAGTGCGAGTCAGACTCGCACGCGAAGGGTTCCGTACCATCGTACGAGAAATAACACTTTAATTTTTTTTTTGATTTTTTTTACATGATGTAACCAGTAATTCTCGGCTTTCCAATTTTCCCTTTACTTGCGCTCTAAGACATGATTGCTACCTGCCAAACATGGTTTCAGGTCAACGAGAAGTACCCTATAGGTTTTGGTCCCCTTAATGGGTCTCAACAGACACGACAGACGGACAGACAGATAGTAAGACAAACAGACAGACAACGAAGTGATCTTATGAGGGTAGCTTTTTTCTGAGTAGACCCGGAACCCTAAGAAAAACCAGCCAAGTGCGAGTGAAACTCGCGCACCGAGGGTTCTGTGCTCGAGTATTTTTCGACTTTTTGCACGATAAATCAAAATGTATTATGCATAAAAAATAAATAAAAATCTGTTTTAGAATATACAGAAGCCCTTTCACCTGATACCTTACTTGGAAAACTTTTTTTGGTACTTTGTAAATTGAAAATACCAATTATTTATTTGTTCATGAACACATTTTAATATTTCTTTGTGATTAATCACAAATTCACGGATTTCGGATTTTTCCTTTATTTGTGCTATAAGACCTACCTACCTACCTGCCAAATTTCATGATTCTAGGTCAACGAGATGTATACCCTATAGGTTTTCTTGACAGACACGACAGACGAGACAGCCAGACAGACAAATAACGAAGTGACCCTATGAGGGCTCCTTGTTTCTCTGGAGGTACCTAAAAAAAAAAGTTTAGTAGCCCCACAAAGCTCATCGCTCTTCGAATTACGTGGCTGACGGGTGACGGGGACCCGCGTCATTTTGATACTTTGCCTTTGTTTGACGTGATAGGGTATTAAGTAGCCAATTACGTAGCTGCTTCCAGGGGCTGTAAAACAAATACATAAAAGAAAGAAAAATCGTTATTTAATGCCACTTCCCGTAGTACGTCAGTTTAGCTAACGTCCTTAACGTCACAATGTGGCTAATTTTGTTGTATACAGGATGTAACCAGAAGGCTAGCAAAAACGGAGACAGGTGATAGTAGGTACTCATATAATTACCTAATATAGGTAGTGATTTAGAGCTGTCATTTTTAACCCCTGACCCATTATATAAATAGTTATAAATTTGACATGTGTATCTGTGTATACACTGTCTGTGGCATCGTAGCTCCTAAACTAATGAACCGATTTTAATGTAGTTTCTTTTTGTTTGAAAGGTGGCTTGATCGAGAGTGTTCTTAGCCATTTGAAAGTTACATCTCTTTTCTAGTTACTGTAACCTTCACTTGTCGGGGGTGTTATAAATTTTTAATTTACACTTGTAGTTAAGTGTCATCATACGCGTCAGGTCGAGATGGCAATCGGGATATAAGGTGGGGAGACGCACCGCACACCCAACACCCACATGTCACCTGCGCGGTCCCGCACCGGGTTAGCGCGAAGGGCTGTGCGTGCCCACCCCGATTGCCATCTTGACCTGTCGCACACTACAGGAAATAGTAATTCTTATTGTCATAGAGATTGTGAAGGATTGCGATTAATAAACTGATAGTTACAAATTGTATAGAGTTTATAATTTTCGAAAACATGAACCGTAGTTTTGATGAAGACGTCTTAAGACTAAACCCAACTTTTAGTGAGAGCCATTCATTCCGAGCAAAGTTTGTGTTAAGGCGTTTAGTTTCTCGAGAGTTTCTCGTCTCACACTTGCTAACACTAAGTAACTACTGAAATTCAGTTAGCACAAGATCTTACGAAAGTTCATGTCACTTAGATATTCAAACACTGCCAATTCAAAAAGTAAGACAATCATTGATGTTGAACTCAGAAATGTTTGAGTTTGTTTCAATTTGAAGGTTCTCCAGATTGTACTTAGTATATGCTCACTAGTTGATGCTCGAGACTTTGTCCACGCGGATTCAGGTTTTTAAAAAACCCGTGGAATTATTATTTTTCCTAGATTTTTCGCGATAAAAAGTAGCTTATGGTCACTCTGCAGGTCTTAACTATAGGTACTCATGCAAAAAACCGGCCAAGTGCAAGTCAGACTCGCGCACCGAGGGTTCCGCACTCGGGTATTTTTTTCCGACATTTTGCACGATAAATCAAAAACTATTGTGGATAAAAATAAATAAAAATCTGTTTTAGAATGTACTGGTAAATCCTTTTCAAATGATACCTTCCTTGGCATAGCTGTTATCTTACTTCGAAAATTGAAAATACTAATCCTTTATTCATGAACACATTTTAATTTTTTTTTGTAATGTAACCACAAATTCACGATTTATAGATTTTTTCTAGTAGGGACAGACACGACAGACGGACAGACAACAAAGTAAAGAACCTGTTTTTCCTTTTGAGGTACGGAACCCTAAAAATAAGCCGTTCTTTTGGACAGAGCTGCAGTCGGGTTTTAGTTTTTTATTTTATCTTGTTACTATTCTTTGTCATTAGGTACTATTGTAGAGACTTGAATAAATGTGAAACTATAGAAGTCAGACTGCACTATCTGCAAAATGTACTGTGAATTGTTCATGTTGCGCATGAAATGCTATTTTCTTCTTTTTAAGCAACGGCTAGTTGTGCAAACTTTTCTAAACATCAAAGTTTGCTTGGCTGTCATGAATTATACTAGATAGATAGATAGAAAACTTTATCGCTCACAAAACATGAAATAATCAAGACAAAACAAAGAAACTTAACATTAAAAACAAATGTATGCAAAATCCTAAGTCCTCAAGCAATCTCTACCAGGCAACTTTTGGTGAAAGGAAAAACTAGATGTGTTAGATATTACTAACTAGATGATGCCCACGACTTGGTTCGCGTGGATTTAGACTTTTTAGAAATCCTGTGAGAATTGTTAATTTTGGGGAATACAAAGTAGCCTGCGGCCGTTTCCATCAATGCAATATAAACCATCTTTGTGCCGAATTTCGTTTACTTCCTTCAGTACATGGGCCGTAAAAAGATAAAAGACAGACAGACACACTTTCGCTTTTATAATATTAGTATGGAAGTATGGCTACAGATTTTAATTAAGATAATATAAGTAGGTATTATAAAATTAACTCAAAATATAAAAGCCGGGTAAAAGGCTTTTTAATTGGGGTTTTAAGCTGAATAATGAATGGTTAAATGCCAGGCTGCCATTGAGATAATTACGGATTTATCTCGTTGCATGCTTTTAAATAGGTATGTACTTAAGTACTATACGTAAATTATATTTTAAAAGTAGGTTTTTGCTAAATTGACTGACTTGTAACTTTGTATGCTGTAATGAACGTGCACAACTGAACTTATGTATGTATTTTATTTAAGTGTGTTAAAAGTTTGACACTTTGAATATTACGAATAAGCATCCCGTTTCTGGGGAACAACCTCACTTGAGTAAGGAAGATGTTACAAAGCTTTGACAGATTTTACACCAAAAGCTGTCAGCTTGCCGGCATTTCATTGCTGTCAGAGCAAAGCTTGCGACCTAAGCCACCCGGATCAAAACGAGGAGCTGGCAGATTTGTTCTTAGTCTCCTTTAGAGTTTAGACCCATCTCTCTCCTGAACCTGACCATAAGGTAGGTATATCAGTTTCTTTTTTCCCAAAATAGCGTGTGCTAAATTAAAATTTTCATCTCAAAAACCAACGGGTGACTCGTGAAAAACTTAAATCCACGCAAATAAAATTGAGGGCATTGATATTATCAACCCATTGCCAACTCTCTACTATGGACGGGTCACCTCTCAGAATGAGAGTGGTTTGGTCATAGTCATGTAAGCCAAACGCGGATTGGCAGACTTCACTAGACTATCCTCTTATCACGTCACAGGTATCATCTGAAGCTCTGTCATGACTAGTCATATCACAAAAAGCCGGATAGTACAGTCTGGTCACGACGCGACATATTTTATGGACCCGTTCAACGCCTGCTAAATTGCATGGAAACAGTAACGTGTGAGATATAAATGTAGACAATAACTTCACAAGAACTACTGTTCAGTGATTTTTGCTGTAAGTGCCAACGATATATTTATTTAACTAGCTCAATCATCTTGTCTTCAGTCTGATAAATATTTCGACAATCCTTTTTAGGGTCCATCCGTCCGTTTGTCAGCGGATTGTATCTCGTGAACCATACAGAAATTTTCACAAAACGTGTATTTCTTTTGCCGCTATAACAATAAATAAGTATTAAAAAATTTAAAATACCGCCATGGAAAAAAACTATTTCCTGTACATGGTACAGAATCTTTCATGTGCGAGTCCGGGTCGCATTTGGCCAATTTTTTACAGTTTTTTTTGTAATCCAGATTGCTAGATTAAATACAAAGAAATGAAATGTATGTATTTTAGGCACGTATATTAGGACAACGTAATGCTAATCGAGGTTTGGAAAGGAGATTCTACTAAGAAGAGCCAACAAGAAACTCATCAGCTACTCTTTTAAAAAAAGCAATAAGTATGTTATGTAGGTACATTATGTGGAATGATCAGATGTATACATAGATAATTGTCCATAAAATGTCCATTGCCATATCAGCTTCGCAACCCGTTGAGCTGGGGTTGTATGATGATTTGATCATGCAGACAAACTCCAAGCCGCTATCGCCCGCTGAGTGAGCTTTCATATGAGTAAAACTAATTTTACCTATTATGTCTGATTCTCGACCTTGAAATAGGTGCCAAACGAAATAATGTAGGTGTAGGTATCTAGTCACACTACATCGCGTGACTCCCTTTGCCCTTGAATAGATATTTTTTGGGTTGTACAATATTTGCATGGCAAGAAACAATAGAATGTGTTGTCTGTCTGCCGTTTTTATATTCACAACATTTACCGACTATTTTAAAAACGAAAACTAAACGTAAAAATTATGATCGACGACCTCCCTGGCGCACTAACGAGCGTTGTAGTGATATTAGTGGTAGGTCCCGGGTTCGATACCCCGCAGAGGTTTTTATAATTTCTAAATCACTCCTCTGGCTTGTGGGAGGTTTCGGCCGAGGCTAGTTACCACCCTACCGGCAAAGCAGTGCCGCCAAGCGATTTAGCGTTCCGGAATGACGCCGTGTAGAAACTAAAGGGGTGTGGTCTTAATAAAAATTGCCATAACACTTTCAGGTTAGTCTCTTCCAGCTTAGACTGCATCATCACTTACCACTAGGTGAGACTGCAGTCAAGGATTAACAGCTTGTATCTGAATTTAAAAAAAAAACGCCAGTCCACTATTGTGTATGGGTATACTATCAGAATCTACATTCTCCACGCTGCAGCTGGCCAAGTGCCGATCGCCAGACTTCAGACATCTTTGTCAGGAATGCAACATTACAGAACATTATGGAGAATTCTTTGGCAAGGAAATATCTTTACGGTGTTTTCTTAGTATTTAACTCCGAAAAGTAAGATGTTTCTGGAATCGAACCTGGAATACATCGGCCCCTTAAATAGGAGACCGAAGTTTTAACTAGCCTATCATCGTCGCTTCAAGCAGCATTACTAGACATTTTTAAAAATATAGATGAAAAATCAATGTAAGAAAACCAATTCCTTTATTAAAATAGGTACTAACCCCATAAACCTTAATTTCATATTCGTCAAACTTTAAACAGCGGCTTTCCTTGTTTTAACCTTTACCCACTTTACCTTTCTTCTATCCCTTACCTGTATGAACCTGCAAAATTAATACGGGTACTGTAGTAGTGTTTATACATAGAATTTGGAGTTATTAAGTTTCACACTAAGAGCCTTGCTACACGAGCTGCAACGTCGCAACGATTTTTAAATTAGGCTACTACAGTCAACAATGAATTATTTATTGTGATTATTAAAACAATTAACAACAAATAACAAACGCTCTGTATATTTTTTAAGTTAATAAATATATAAATACATAAAATACATAGATAGACTGTCTTCCAAAATACACAAAACCCACGTCTTGTTCTGGTTTTACGTTTGGTTACCATTTCAGATTAATAATAACTACAAAAACGAATAAATTGTTTTATTTACAGCGGCACATTTCATTATTTCATACCTAAGCTCTACTAAGCGCACATTTTGACGTTTGTTATGGTTTCTTTCGTTGCGGCTTTCAACGTATATTTGTCATGACTTTAAAATTGTAGTCATAGTGATAGGCATTGGCCTCCTATTCGGAGGATCCGGAGTTCAATCTCGAGTTTTTGTTGGAAGGTTGGAGGTGTCTACCTCCAACTTTTCACAGTTAGTGCGTTTTAAGCAATTGAATATCAGTTATTTTACCTTTAAAGGAGGAACATCGTGAGGAAATCTGAATGCCTGAGAGTTCTTCATTAACATTGACTAATGATATTAAAACAAGTAATAACACATGTCGCAAACATTTATTTCCAGGTTGCCACGTCTACGCCAGTTATTTATTAGGATCGCAGCTTCATTTATATCCTCGTATGGAACGTCCCTAAGAGCAAAGGGCTGTGTGTGTGGAGCAAATGTTTTACAAGAACGCTGAGCATTACCTGCCCTTAGCCAGTAATTCAACCTCTGAATATAATACTTCATACAAATCGCTTTTGAAAGCACTAAATATTTGGAATCAGTCGGGATCAGAAAATGTGATATTTTACTAAGAACTGTTTTTTATCTTAATTATTCATTAACAGAAATAGTGGTAGTTGAATAAAGATGTTTAAATAAGTAAATAGTTTGCCTCAAATACCCGGAATCCAGTAATTGCTCCCCACCCCAAAGGTCACCATTCTAGCACGTTGGGACCCATGGCCAGTTCCTTAGCGACCATGTCTTTGAACTATATGACCGTTACCTAGTATAAATCGAAAAAATTACCTACGACAAAATAAAAGATCGTAAGCAACCACTCACGGCTCACTTTATTTCGTGTATTCCAAGCTAAAGCTTAGGTTTGACATGCGGCTTTTTGTTTCCCGCCTACACACTGCCTTCTTTTAACAACAGATCATCTTGCATTCATGCATTATTTATTTTATTTAAAACAAACATAATATATATTCAAACATACGTAATACATATACATACATAATACATTCATAATATATTTTAAAACAAACAATATATTTTGAATGTAACATTTCAATGTCCGTTAAGGTGCATCAAATCATCAAGCGACAATATTATAATTTTTGGTTGTTAAAAATTAGCGTGGTAATGGTTTTATAGGATCACTTCGTTGACTGTCTGTCTGTTTGTCGTGTCATCAAGATCAAGGCAATCAAAACCTGTAGGGTATTGATTTATAGCCCAAGTAAAGGAAAAAATCTGAAAACCGTGAACTTGTGGTTACATCACAAAAAAAAAGTGTTATTTTTTGTAGCTACGATGTAGGGACCCTTCTTATCGATCTTCTGATCGAGTCCGACTCACATTTGACCGGTTTTTAGTATGACTTTTGAAAGTTGTTCAGTTACAAACAAAGTCGCGGGCACTTACTATTGAAGTGTAACAGCTTTTTGTAGCGCGTATTGTCTTTGATGTGACTTTGCACTAAGCGTAGAAATGTAGCGGGGAGCTCACACATCTCTCGCGGTTTATTGACCGTAATAAGACAATTTGATCCCAACCCGCCACGAATGACAATAAGGTGCTGTAGCTCGGGTGAAGCCTGAAATATACGTACACTTTATATGCAGACTAGGTTTATTGGAGCAATTTGTGAACGAATTGAGCAGTGTGAGTCACATTGAGCAAGCTCACGATGCTTTTTAATAAAAATGAAGAAAAAAAAAACAACGATTTAATTTTAAAAAGTAACTCTTTCCACCCGTCTGATATCTACACATCCAAAAAGCCAAAAAGGAATTGTTTTGTGTATCCCATCTGGATAAGTCTATTACAGAAGCTTTAAGGAAAAAAGACTTCTAAACGTCAACGGATAGAATGGAATAGAATAGAATATAATATTTTTATTCAAGTAAACTTATACAAGTGCTTTTTGAAATAATCGGCCAAATATTTACCACTGGTTCAGAATGCCGTTCCTACCGAGAAGAACCAGCAAGAAACTCGGCGTGTGGGTGTGTTTGTGTATTGTTACTGTTTTTTCCAACAATTCGGGAAGCTAATAGTGATGAACCAATATTGTGATGAACTCTCGTTGTCTCGCCTAACTTCATATCTTCGTACCTTGATAATAACAGACAGTCAATTTATCCTTGTATACATATTGTACTTATACCTATAGAATCCAAAATATGACTAGTGCAACGAGCCGAGTAATTTCACCAATGGCAATACGTTTTCAGGAATGCCTGACCCCCAGAAAAGGTCCAAGGCGATCGCGCCTAATGATTCTAGTACAAATTTATATTTACAATCACTTTCAAATGTCTCGATCTTATTGCTCACTAAATAAGATTAGTTTTTTAACAAATATTATAATGCGATTGTTATTGTTAGTTTGTTATTCGGTACATTGAAGTATGCATGTTATGGGGTCATTGCTGTCATCAAAGCTTTTGGGAAACCCTTAGTAGAATGGAGGAAATTTTTCGAGAAATCCATAACCCAAGGAAATGGAGCAAGTATAATTGATTTATTAGTTCCTTCTTTTAAGATTCAGAATTCATAAACCAGCCAATTATTGCGATTTATATTTGAAGTGGAAACTTCTTTAGGCACGTTGGGTAATTTTTGACTGGGTATAAACTTCAGGCGCCCCGTCACCGATATGGTACCTAATGTTAAAAGCTTCAATAGCTCAACGGAGCGGACTCAAACCCCGTAACTACTCATAGCAGTGGCAAGTCGGGTAGTGGATATCGTATGCTGCATGTTACACCATACAGATAGCTTTTCAGATTTTTTAAAATATTTTTATAAAAATACTTTGTGTTTGAAATCACCATGATAATATCTTATTACGAACATAAAATGGAGACCATAAAAACCATTGCTCCCCAGAGCGCCTCAAAAATGTTTAACAGAGGTTTTAACTTATCTAAATCTTCTTGGAAAATTTTATAACATTGCTTGTTCCCGTATAAACAAAGCGAAATTTCTTAGCTGACTTGAAAACAGGAGAAACTTCTGCCGTGCCTGAACTCCTGCCCTCATGTGCCTAGGTCCAGCGCCTCATGTCTCTCCGGTCGTGTCTCATTGCCGTCCCGAGGGACTATGAGGGCGAAGGAATGGAGTTTTCACCTCTATTCGGAAACAAACTTGTGATTTATAATAATACTATTTTACATCCATATACGTGCTAGCTTATGCCCTCGACTTAATTCGCGTGGACTACAAAGGTATCAAACCCCTATTTTATCCCCTTAGGGGTTAAATTTTCAAAAAACCTTTTTTAACAGATGTCTACTCGTCATAGCTATTTGCATACCAAATTTCAGCCCGATCCGTCCAGTAGTTTGAGCTGAGCATTGATAGATCAGCCAGTCAGTCAGTCAGGTTTTTTTGCAATTCGTTGTTTCGCTTTGTTCTGTTTCGACTCTAATCCTGTACTGATATCATCTAAGCAAATTATCAAACTAATAGTAATAGAACTGGCACGAGATATCGGCTTTGAGGTCAAAACTGCCACAGGCAAGGCGTCGTATTGCGGCGACGGATCCGACCTATAAATTATAGCTTCAAGACCCGAGTGAACTGTCGAGTAATCATCTATTGTGTGGTTAAATAATCGAGTAAATTGTACCCAATTAGGAAGGCATTGAAATCAACTCTATTATCGTTGTAGTAAGCTTATTGGGCTGCGGATCACGAAGTCCTGGGTTAGAGTCCCGAGTCAGACAAAAAGTTATTGAATTTTTATCAAGAAATTCTCAATAGCAGTATAGCATAGGACCCATTAGACTATAGATATAACGGAATAAAAAATGCGCCTGTGTTTGCAGGCACCCTTGTTTATTAATCGCGTATAGTTATGGGCCAATAATAATTATTCTACTATTAAATCATTTTCATATTATTTTTCTTGATTTCAGAGATGATTTTTCATGGAAAGTGACATTTCAATTTTCGCACTTAAAGTCCTTAGTTTCATTCTAGGAATTATGATCAAAATCAATAGCACTGATATATTTTTTTAACCCCCGACCCAAAAAGAGGGGTGTTATAAGTTTGACGTGTGTATCTGTGTATCGGTGTATCTATGTATCTGTCTGTGGCATCGTAGCTCCTAAACTAATGAACCAATTTTAATTTAGTTTTTTTTTGTTTGAAAGGTGGCTTGATCGAGAGTGTTCTTAGCTATAATCCAAGAAAATCGGTTCAGCCGTTTGAAAGTTATGAGCTCTTTTCTAGTTACTATAACCTTCACTTGTCGGGGGTGTTATAAATTTTTAATTTACACTTGTTCACAGGTGGTTTTTCACGGAGAGTAAATTATCGCACTTATGGTAAGTGCAAAAACTCACTTTCTGAAACGTGCAAAATAATAATTGTTTACTACATTCATTTAACTAGAAGTGTTTCCTTTTCTAACACGCAGTGATGTGAGTATTCTCGCTCAGTCTGGAGCATCCCCACTTCGATTGCCATCTCGACCTGTCGCGTACTATAATTATGTGTTTCTATATCGAAAAACAAAACACGTAAGCACGACAGTTCCTAGTGTCCAAAGCAGGCTCTTCTTTTTAATAAGTTTAATTGAGGAAGTTTCTGGGAAAGTAAAAACAACGGCTGACGAGAAATGACGAGCTTTTCATAATTTGTTATTTTTCTTTGAGGTTCGCGCTTTTTATATTATTCTGACTATAAGTTATAACTGATGCCCGCAATTTCGTTTGTATAAAATTCAAATTTAACGAGTGGTTAAGAGGTCGCGACATCTTAACCACTCGTTAAATTTGAATCTTCGTGGGGTACGGGGTTCGCTACCCGATACGTGCTTCTAACTTTTTGGAGTCATGTGTAATGTTCGTTTATGGTAAATGAAAAACATCGGGACAAAAGAAAGAAGTGGTCTATGGTAGGTATGCCATAGACCACCACGCTGGCTAAGTGCGGAAACTCATCTCATTCTGAGACGGAACCGTGCTCAGTAGTGGGCCGGCGATTGATTGAGATGATGATGATGAAGAAAGTTTAATTTTTAAAGGCAGAAAAAATAACTAATTTTGTATGGCACACCTCTTCCAACGTACCAACTAAGTGTATTATTTCCGTTTCATTAGTCTAACGAGCTTACAGGGTCTATTGGCTAAAAATATATTATCATCACACTAATCACATTTATTTATTTATTTATTTATTTTTATTTATTGTATTTACATAATTCTTACAACTATTTACATTGTATTCTTAGCGCCCTGAAGTCTTGGCGACTTGTCTGGATGTTGTTGTTAACATCACACAAATTATGTGTAAAGGCGAAAGTTTGTATGTGTGCGTGTGTGTGTGTTGTTTGTTACTCTTACACTACTACTACTCTTAAACTAATGGACGAATTTTGTAAAAATTCGCCATGAAGATAGATATACCTTGGATTAACACATAGACTACCTTTTTCCTGATGAAATCTATGATTCCCACGATATTTTTAAACATATAAACTTATATAAAAATCCATACTAATATTATAAATGCGAAAGTGTGTCTGTCTGTCTGTCTGTCTGTCTGTCTGTCTGCTACCCTTTCACGGCCCAACAGTGTAACCAATTCTGACGAAATTTGGTACAGGGTTAGCTTATATCCCGGGGACGGACATAGGACATTTTTATCCCGTAAAATCAAAGAGTTCCCGCGGGATTCCTAAAGACCCATCCACTTAACCGATTTGTATAAAATTTGGTACTGAAGTAGCTTCCCCGTACTCCCTCCCTGCGTCCCTGTAATCGAAATAGGCAACTTTTTATCCCGGAAAATCAAACAGTTCCCACGGGATCTATAAAAATCTAAATCCACGCGGACGAAGTCGCGGGCATCCTCTAGTAAGTAATAAAATAAGGAAGGAATAAGGTAACTCATGTGAAAAATAGTCGATATTCAAATCGCCCATTGCATTTCGTCGGATGCATTATTCATGGCACCTGAACTCAATTTTATATGCACTTTTCCACTAAAAGGAAAATGTTTAAATGTCAAATGTGCTTTAAAGGTTTTTCCTTGACGTTTAATCGCTCAGCTTTGAGATAACCTGCTTAGTAAACTAGAGCTCGTGGAATTATCCTACCACACCCTCAGTGTAAGCTGATACTAAAAGATTGGTCACAATGCGATTAATCGTTTCGGAGAAATACGACAACCATAATATTATATAGGCAAGCAAACATATATAATTTTTTTTAATTCATTATAGGCAAGCGTTTGACCGCAATCACAAATGATGGAAAGTGATGATGTGGCCTAAGATGGGACGCGTTTACCTAGAAAATGCCTATTCACTCTTGTTTTAAAGATGTAACCCGGATTGTAATTGGTAGGAAATACAGAAGAGTATTCCAAACCTTAGCCATGCGTATGAGGAATAATGACGCAAAACGTTTCATGGGTCAAATTTTTATTATTCGTTGTTATAGCGGCTATAGAAATACACATTTTAAGTGCCTTTACAGCTCTACTATTACGGTTCACGAGATACAACCCGCTGACATACAGACCAACGCCCGGACAGCGGAGGCAGTATAGGGCTCGTTGGCACCCTTCTTGTACGGAACCCTAAGAATGAACTCTCTGCTTGCGTTTTGATACTGAGCCAGTTCCTCACTCAGAAGCATAACAGCGAGTAATTTCTCTTAACAACCTCTGTGTTCGCCAGAGGTTGTGTGATAATACCACACCAAATGTACCAAATGTAATATAGCAATATAAACCTGACATCTCCAATGCTATGCACACATTTGCCGCTCCAATGGTCGCGTAAACCACATTACCAATGTATGCACTGTACTGAGTGTACACAATCATTTCTGTTAAGCTGCCTGTCCACTGAGCTTGTGAGCACACAAACATTTGCTCACCAAACAACATGCACTTTAGGCTAGCCATTAATCGCGCGATTGCAACTTTGCTACAACCGCTTCCCATCTACACCCATCGTTGTTCATGAATGTGGTTTTGTTAGAGTTCCTATTCCACGGCTCTTCATCTATACTAATTCTACTAATATAATAAATGTGAAAGTTTGGATGTTTGGATGTTTGTTACTCAATCACGCAAAAACGGCAGAACGGATTTAGATGAAATTTGGAATGCAGATAGATTATACCCTGAATTAACACACAGGCTACTTTTTATCCCGAAAAATCAAAGAGTTTCCGCGGGATTTTGAAAAATGTAAATCCACGCGGACGAAGTCGCAGGCATCAGCTAGTATATTATAAAGAGGTAATCTCTGGAACTACTGAACCGATTTTCAAAATTTTTTCACCAGTAGAAAGCTACATTATTCCAAAGTAACATAGATTGTATTTTATTTTCAAAAAAATAGAGATCCCTATGAAATTTGTAATAAGCTACCCGTGCGAAGCCGGGGCAGGTCGCTAGTAGATATATATATATATAATAAACTCTCAGAAGTCATATGGGGTACTGGAGATGTCTCTCAAGAAATTCAAAGTTTTCATAAAATGGAAACATATTAAAAATTCCTATTATAATGCAAAGGATTATTTAAATGATAAAATAAAGCTTGGGAATAAGTTGCTTAATAGTTTATTAAGTTTAAAAATGATGTAGTGAATTGGTGATAATAAAAAAATTGGCCATGTGCGAGTCGGACTCGCACTCCGAGGGTTCCGTACTACAGAAGTAAAACGGTAAGAATCCGCTATACCACACTTGTTTGTAGAGGTGTGTATTGTTAATATGAAAAAACTATGCTAGCTAGAGTGCTGGCGTTGGTTGGTAGGAGATTGAGTAAAACGCTCGTTTATACAACTGATGTACATGGAGCTTAATACCAACAACGTTGCATTACTGAATGTTACAAAGCCAGCATTATCTCAGCGAGTGATTTCATAGAAAACGATACCCCAATGTGCGATCCACAGTTGTGTAAATTTTGAGATAAAGCGTATTTACTGAGTTGTATTCTATACTAGCTGACGCCTGCGACTTCGTCCGCGTGGATTTAGGTTTTTTGAAATCCCTTGGGAACTCTTTGGTTTTCCGGGATAAAAAGTAGCCTATTAGCTAATCCAGGATATTATCTATCTCCATTCCGAATTTCAGCCAAATCCGTCCAGTAGTTTTTGCGTGAAGGAGTAACAAACATACACAACACA
Source organism: Maniola jurtina (assembly GCF_905333055.1). NCBI lineage: Eukaryota > Metazoa > Arthropoda > Insecta > Lepidoptera > Nymphalidae > Maniola > Maniola jurtina. The sequence goes on from NC_060040.1 coordinate 3,019,231, forward strand.
CACACACACACACACACACACACACACACACACACACACACACACACACACACACACACACACACACACACACACACAAACTTTCGCCTTTATAATATTAGTGTGATCTGGAGCGATGATAGCCTAATGGTTAAGAGATCGGCCTCATTTTCGTTAGGTCACCGCTTCGATTCCGGGCGCGCACTTTTTGGAGTTACGAGTATGTGCGTCTTAGGGCTCATTTTTCGATCGCTGGATAAACTTTAAATTATGAATAATTTGACATTTGACAGATTTCCTTTATTACTAGCAAACCCTAAACCAATGCCAGACAAAGTGAATGTTACAGTAACTAGAAAAGAGCTGATAACTTTCAAACGGCTAAACCGATTTTCTTGGATTATAGCTAAGAACACTCTCGATCAATCCACCTTACAAACAAAAAAAAACTAAATTAAAATCGGTTCATTAGTTTAAGGGCAACGATGCCACAGACAGATTCACAGATACACACGTCAAACTTATAACACCCCTCTTTTTGGGTCGGGGGTTAATAAAAGGTATTTGATAATTGAAAAATTTTACATCACTTGCTTTAATGGTTAAGTAAATAGATGATTGATGTGATATCAATTATATATCTATGGATTAGGTCGGCCCCCATGTGAAGCCGGGGTAAGCAACGATTGATACAATAAATGGCATATTTAAACATTGCAGATAAATCGTAGGTCGAGTTTAATCTACAAAAAAATCTTATCCGGTTATACATAGGATAATATTATAAATCTACAATATCATAGTCGTTGGTGTATGCCTTTATTGAAATTTTTGTTGAGCCGAGCGATGTTGATGAATTTTTGCTCGAGACCCAACTTGAGGGATGAAAATATATTTTCCGAACTAATTTCAATTTGGCAAAGGTCACAAGAAGTAAACAATCGTAAAATTAATGTACAATGTTTTATGAAAAGCCTCTGTTTCTCATATATTTTTCATCATGATGGTTTTACAATTAAAAAAAAGATTTTATAAATTTTCGAATTTAGTCACATTTCTGATTATTATTTCTTTACCAATTATTTGTATTATGATTTATTTACTGGTTATTATTCAAAGGCTCACAATAAAAGTTTATTTTAATTAAAAACGTTTCTATATGTTCCAAAATACTTATACAATCTACGTTAATATTATATGGGGATAAAGTTTGTAAGTTTGGATGTAGGGAGTAATCATCGGTTCTGATGATCCGATTCTAAAAAAAAAATTCACTGATAGATAGTTAGTTACAATATTCCCGAGTGTTATATAGGCATGCAAACTGTGAAATCAACTCCCATCGGCGGTGTTCCCATTAGAACATCATGGGCTTATTCAAGGGGCGGTCGGCAACGCATCGGCTGTTCCTCTGGTGCTGCAAATGTTCATGGGCGGCGGTAATCACTTAACATCAGGTGACCTGTCTGCTCGTGTGCTATTTTTATTAAAAAAAAAAACATAAGTAGGAAAAAGTATGTGAGGTTGATTCTCATAGTATTTAATCATCATGCGACATCTAGCTATCCCAAGTCTGCGGGCGTAGTATTATCGGCATTTCGCGAGCTATTTCACTTTGCTGCTTGGTATGAGAAATGGGTCGATCTTAATGCATTTTTGATGAAAGCCTGATTGCAATACGCAACCAATATGCTGCGGTTAAAAGACTGGAGCTAACTCGACTTGAATTCCATTATGCGTTTTATCTTTTCAATTTTAAGTGTTCCCATACTTCCAAATGAAAAACGGAATTGTAAGGGATTAACTCGTGTGTCCATCTCTCACAGTCAATTTGCTTCGAATCTGCTCGACCGATTAAGTTATAAGGAGGAATACATAATAATTATATAAACTATGACCCAAATACTAACTTGTAACATAAATTAATGAATGTTAAAGATGGCGGTCCCTTTTGGGGGGAGAAAATTATAAAAAAAAATTCGAATTGTAGGTACATAATAATATGTGACATATTGTGAATATCTCAAATATGACGTTTAAGCAGTTTTAAAGTTATATAAGAAAATAGATGTCCACCTAAGCCTAAAAGTTGTGAAAAAATACAGAAAATAGTTCATAAAGGTTTTATTTCGTTTCATCTACATTATTTGAGCTGTACATTAATCTATACTAATAAATAAAATTGGAGTGTCTGTCTGTAATTTCGAAATAACTACCTCATATTAAGCTCATAGGGTTATTTGAACGATACCTTAACTGAATCACACGTTTTTAAAATTTTTGTCTGCCTGTCTGTCTGTCTGTCTGTCTGTTTGAAAAGGCTAATCTTTGGAACGGCTGAACCGATTTTGACGGGATTTTCACAGACAAGTAGGGTGTAACATAGGCTACTTTTTTAACCGACTTTCAAAAAGGAAGTTGTGTTTTTCTACCTATGTACACCGAAATCTCTGAGATTTCTGAACCGATTTGCGTATTTTTTTTTTTAATCGATAGAGGAACTTTGCGACATTGTTTCATTAAAAATTTGGATTCCAATTCCTCAATCCTGATGCTGCAGGGGATCTGACCAATCCACGCGGGCGAAGCTGCGGGCATCAGCTAGTTTATCAATAAGTCTTCTCCTTTTATAAATAATTAATTAGCAAAGTTACGGCTAATCTTTCTAGAAATTGTTTAGGTAAGTATAAAAATATTGAATATCATTATAAAACCCGATTGTTCGATGAATACTTAAAAATCTCTAAAGACTTCGCGAAGTAATTTGGAATTCGAGATGGGCAAAAAAATATTATATCTTTCACCATTATTTCACGTTATTATCCATTGACCTCTAGAGACCTAAAGGATCGGCTTTCCCCGTCTTGTGCGAGGGTCAAATCAATTGGGATATTATCGAGGAGAGAATCATGATCTCGACTAATTTGGAAAATAAACTTTATACTTAGACTAGCCTATGCTCGCGACTTCGTCCGCGTGGATTACATAAATTTAAATCTCTTTTTTTACTCTCTAGAATTCCGTCCACGTATTATTAGGACGACAGCGCTCACCAATGCGCCAAGGAAGAAAAGAAGTATGTTCTTTAATATTGTATTTAAACAAGAAACTAATTCTTTAATGCCACTATTTAGGATTAATGTCTACAGAACAGAACTCCTGTAACGTAAATCTCTGCAAACTAATTCCACAGACAAAGTAAAGGTTGCGTGCTACGATTAGAATTCCACGTTTTAATTCAAATACTTACTTTTGAATTCTCATATAACATTTTCGCTTCAATAGTTGTTAAAACGACTTTAGTTCAGGCTAAATTGATCGTTTAAAATTCAATTGTCAATTTTGAATTCGAAACAAACGATTAAGTATAGATAGCTTTTGGACGTGTCCTATATTTTGTTGTAGGTAGGTATAAAATGGTCTGTAGATACATTTATTAAAAGTGTCCATCACTGCCCATTTCATGAATAGCCTATAACAGTCCACTGCTGGACTAAAAACCTCTCCCAATGGCAGGGTTTGCCCATAATTTGCGCTGGGCAGACAGACGGGTTGGTGATCGCAGTAGATTTAAAACTGACTCTACCATGACTCTACTCATTGTTTTAGTGAGTGTGTTTCCTACCAATTACAATCCGGGTATCTCTAAAACAAGAGTGAATAGGCATCTTCTAGGTAAACGCGTCCCATCTTAGACCACATCATCACTTTCCATCAGGTGTGATTGTGGTCAAGCGTTTACCTATCTATACTATCTATACTAATAAATAAAATTGGAGTGTCTGTCTGTAATTTCGAAATAACTACCGCATATTAAGGTCATATGGTTATTTGAACGATACTATACCCGAATCACACGTTTTTAAAATTTTTGTCTGTCTGTCTGTCTGTCTGTCTGTCTGTCTGTCTGTTTGAAAAGGCTAATCTTGGGAACGGCTGAACCGATTTTGACGGGATTTTCACAGACAAGTAGAGAATTGACCAGGGAGTAACATTGGCTACTTTTTTAACCGACTTTCAAAAAGGGAGTTGTGTTTTTCTACCTATGTACACCGAAATCTCCGAGATTTCCGAACCGATTTGCGTCATTTCTTTTTTAATCGATAGAGGGACTTTGCGACATTGTTTCATAAAAAATTTGGAGTCCAACTCCTCAATCCTGATGCTGCAGGGGATCTGACCAATCCACGCGGGCGAAGCTGCGGGCATCAGCTAGTAGTGAATAAAAAAAAAATGTTTTTTACTCGTGTCGATATTATGACATTTCTGAAGTTTTCAGAGTGCTGAGGCTGCTGATTACTAAAATGATATCCATTTTCAAGCTGAAGATGACTTATCTATATACTTTTGTAAACATTTCATCGAATGTGTTGAGCACCGAAAAAGTTTTATTCAAAGAGTATAGAATTTTAGGTTCTTTACTAACGAAGTCTGAGCTGAAAGACAAGTGTTATTTATGAACTAGTTTTTTCTACAAAGGCATTTAAGTAGCTACAACTATCAATAACTGTCTAGCTCAAATACTTGGCGATGTTTTGATAAATGAATGGCTGACGTAACGACGTAAGTGACCGCGGCAGCTAATGAAAACTCCGGGGGAGCGTGAATTTCACTACCACTTAAATCATGATCATTATCGTCACCGTTAGACGTCCACCTCTGGACATAAGTCTCTTGTTAACCCAGTCATATTAGGGGTTTCACCTCGGAATTATAATAAGCTGTAAATTGGTATAAGCCTTTGTTTTGCCATTTTACAGCTTATTTAATACTAAAGGATGCCCGCGACTTCGTCCGCGTGGATTTAGTTTTTAAAGATCCCGTGGGAACTGTTTGATTTTCCGGGATAAAAATTTGCCTATGTTAATTACAGAGACGCAAGCTACCTCGGTACCAAATCTCATACAAATTGGTTAAGCGGATGAGTTTTTGGGAATCCCGTGGGAACTCTTTGATTTTCCGGGATAAAAAGTAGCCTATGTCCGTCCCCGGGATATAAGCTAACCCTGTACCAAATTTCGTCAGAATCGGTTAAACTGTTGGGCGGTAAAAAGGTAGCAGACAGACAGACAGACACACTTTCGCATTTATAATATTAGTATGGAAGTATGGATAATAAAACAAATATTGCATTGAGGCCCAACTTGCACAAGGATATTTAAATGGATTTTTTAATGCTGTCATTTTTTGGCAACGGCATTATGCTCTTGCCAAAAAGTGACAGCATCACAAAATTTAACTTAATCGGTTTAACTTGTGCAAGTGGGCCTTAGATAATCAAGAATCGAATTAAAACCAAAAGGTTACTGACTGATTTATCAACCACAGCTCAGACAACTGGACATATCGGGCTGAAATTTGGCATGCAGATAGCTATTATGACATATACATACGCTAAGAAAGGCGATAAAATAGGGGCGTCTAATTTGTATAGTCCACGTGGATGAATTTGCGAGCATTCCTAGTTAGTCAAACATAAAATTATAACATAAAGTTAAATTTTTCAATTTACTTCATGTTAGAAATAAAAGTGTGCAGTGAGATACTGAGATTAGAGCTAAAGTTTGCAATATAAAACGTGTTTACTTTACGAAACATTTCAATTAGTTTCTACGAAATTCTTTATTCCCGGCGCATGTAATTTTACTTTTGTAGACGCACACTTTTAGCTCTTTTTCGCGCTCAAATATTATTAAATCTATGCAGCGCACGCAGACCTCGTAAAGAACATAAAGATCCAGGGGCGAACCCAAAATGAATTTGTTTAATCCAATAAAAATAAGGAAAGCACGTTAATTTTTTGCGGAAATTTTTCATAAAAATATGCAACAACAAATGCTAACTAGACACATGTAACTTGCGATTAATCTACTAAATAAACTGCTGCTAAAATAGCAGTGTCTTCCTCCATCTCTGCGTCATACTGGTCATTACTGAGCGTCGCAACCCCTTTCCATTAATCACACAATGGTAGCGGTTTTTTTTTTGAATTAGTGGGATTATTATTATCAGATGTTAGTGATACCGAGACCGCTGTGGCATGCCGCAATCACATATTATGTTGGAATTTGCTCCAACGGAAAGCTTGACTATCAACTCAGCTTTTAATAGAGTAAATACAAAACTGGAGGAAAGGTGAACTCTCATTTTGTGGTCACTTTGATATCGTCCTGTATGTAGGTAATTAGTAATTGTTCACTGTTAAGTACAAATAAATGTTGAGTGCGTGCGGCTTAATATAACTTCCATATTTTACAAAATTCTGCGGAAAAACTTCGCAGGTAAATCATTTCCTTGTTTCTTATAAACACTACGAGCGGTTAAAAGCTCAGGCGAATACTTTGACACCAAGCTAAAATAAAACAAAAAATGCTTCGCAAAATTAGATCCAAACTGAACCCTGAACCCAGATCGTAGAAAATTTAGATTTAATATTCCAAAACTTGAAAGCCTAGGTAAACCTTTCTATATCAATAAAATAGGAATATTGGAATATTGTTTCCCTAGTAGGTACTCTGATATCATACCAACGTTGGACTGAAGCCAAGAATGTACAGAATCCGATTTCATTCTACTTTTTATTCAAAAATCAAACATTTTAGATTCCCACAAAAATGTTTTCCACATTCATTTTGATGTATATACCCCATGAATAACAATGTATATTATTACTTATGAAACATCTATTTCACCCGCCAATTAACGGTCATTCCATGTGTTTCCGATTTCAAAAAAAATTGATCTATATTTTCATTTGCTTGTTTTATAGTAGGTATAGGTATACACATAAAAAAGTTTAAACGATACACAAACAGACTTTACCGTCAGGGGCGTAGCTACCGCCGTATTTGCCGTATCAATTATACGGGGCCCCTGGGCCACGGGGGCCCCCAAAGTGTGTTATATTATATATTCGAAATATTACAACCGGAGAAACTCCTATCTTCTTCAAGCGAAGAGATATTAAACGCTTCCGGAAAACTGTCTGCTAAATACAGTAAAGACATCTCACTTAATCTTTGTGACCAATTAAAGGCTCTAAAAACATGCTTAAATTCTGAAATTTAAAAAAATTATTCCATTAAAGAACTCATTGAATTATTGCTAGTAAAATTCAATAGTCTTGCATCCAGTTTTCCCGAGGTAATCACAGCATGCTTTTTATTCTTGACCCTTCCAGTTACAACCGCAACGGCAGAAAGAAGTTTTTCAAAATTAAAACTAATAAAAAATTACTTAAGAACTTCGATGGGACAAGAACGGCTGTCAGACATCTCACTATTGTCCATAGAGGCAGAAACTTTAGAAAAACTAAAATCATCATCAGCCATAAATGATTTAATAAATCAGTTTGCCGATAAAAAGGCAAGGAGAGTGAATATTTAAAATTCGTTTTTTATTTGTAAAATGGGTAAATTATGTGATAAATAAATATTACTTCTCACAATATTTTTTTTCTTTTGTGAAAAATCTTTACCTCCATATAAGGGCCTCCAAAAAAATTTTTATACGGGGCCCCGACAAGGCACGCTACGCCACTGTTTACCGTATTGTCATAAACATAATATCATAAATAATATGAAATATGTCTGTCCGAATCATAGACCTACGATTTTTCGCTACGCTCAAAGACTGACAAAGCGAGGGAGCGAGAGTAGTTAGATAAGACACACTGCCGCGAGCGAAAGCGAGATAGCGAAACAAGATGCCGATAAGTCATTGTTTACGTGAGTATCGGTCCTTATGAGTTCGGCCTGTTCCAAGTCGAGGTGATTTTTTGCATTTACTAAATAATTTTACGATTAAAACGTAAAATCTATGTCCTGCCACCATGGTGTCTTGTTCAGTGAGCGAATGTGACGTTACAAGACGTTATAATCCGCGTAAATACACGTTTCACAGGTAATTACTGATTATTTATACTAATTGTTTATAATCATTATTTCATCATTTGTTGTTTGAAAATTAGGCAAAATAACTATTGGAAGCTTAGATGATAGGTTTCCCTTAAGACTTATCATCAAATTACATTGCTAAAATGAAGAACTTTTGGATATTTTGTGTAAAATTTAAAAACGTTTGGTTACGATAGGGATTGACAAAGTGATGACGTCACAAGTATCGATAGTCGATAATCGTGTCTGCCGGTAGGTTTGATGTGATAGGCTTAAGCTGTCTGTCTGTCTGTCTATCTGTCAAGAAACCTATAGGGTACTTCCCGTTGACCTATAATCATGAAATTTGGCAGGCAGGTAGATCTTATAGCACAAATACTGGAATAAATCTGAAAACTGTGAATTTGTGTTTACACCATTTAAAAAAAAAATTAAAATATGTTTCAATTTTCAAAGTAAGATAACTACACCGAGTGGGGTATCATATTATGAAAGGGCTTTACCTGTATATTCTAAAACAGATTTTTATTTATTTTTATGCATAATAGTTTTTGATTTATCATCGTGCAAAATGTTTGAAAACATACCCGAGTACGGAACCCTCAGTGCGCGAGTCTGACTCGCACTTGGCCGGTTTTCCTTTTTATTTGGTGTGACTTAGATTTCATATACAGGGTTATGGGTAACCCGTACATTACTGTATTTAAGTGCTTATCGGGGAGGTCATTAGCTATGAATTGAGCGCCATATAACTATGTATATTATTTATTTTTATTGACTTGTCACTTAGACATTATACCAGTGTTATTGTAATTAATCAAATTATATTAACTTGCACCCTTTAAAAAAATAGAGGTGGAAAACTAACAAATTCCGGTAATTTTTATGAAAATCCCAAAACACGCAGAAACATCCATACTTACGCATTTTTATTCTTGACAACGTATACATATAGATTATTATAAATTGCTTATTTGTAGTAGCTGCACCAAGTCATGTCATTAATAAATAATAATTTGTTACCTAGCTTTAGCTTTGTTGCTATTTGTGTATTTGAAATGTATTTGATTTTTTAAGATTATAAGATACTGTTTACTTCACGTCGTTAAACTAACTCATTAGTGTCCTATGATTTCGCCAGTAAGACTATCGATAATACAATGCTTACAGTCAAGACAACTCTATTTCACGCACACATTTACGTTTCATTTTTTGTAACACCGGTAATCTGTCATTGTTGATCTAGTACATACTTTTATGGTCCGAATTGTTAATATAACTTTTTCGTTGTTTAAACTTTCCACGAAGCAATAGGATCTATTTTTAACCCCCGACCCAAAAAGAGGGGTGTTATAAGTTTGACGTGTGTATCTGTGTATCTGTGTATCTGTGTGTCTGTGTATCTGTGTATCTGTGTATCTGTGTATCTGTGTATCTGTCTGTGGCATCGTAGCGCCTAAACGAATGAACCGATTTTAATTTAGTTTTTTTTGTTTGAAAGGTGGCTTGAACGAGAGTGTTCTTAGCTATAATCTAAAAAAATTGGTTCAGCCGTTTAAGAGTTATCAGCTCTTTTCTAGTTTTCTTGTGATAAAGAAGGTTAGATAACCGTTAGGTTCATAATATTATGTCAATAGACAAATGTCAAGCTGTCAAGATGGACGTTGCCTAAATACATAATTATTTATTTGAAAATGATGTTTTGGAAAATTCAAATACTTTGGATCGTCGGGGGTGTTATAAATTTTTAATTTACACTTGTTAAAAAGGTATTTTCCATTTTTTTGGGTTCTGTTTCTCTGGAAAGATGACAAACCTAGATTGACGCTATGAAATATGAATTCTGATCAAGATTTAGGTGATACATCCCCAAAAAGCCGCTCAAGTGCGAGTCGGACTCGGGTCGGGTCAGGTTCCGTACTATCGTACAAGATAATAAAACAATGTACTTTTTTATTGTATTTTTATTTGCATGGCGGCCGTTTTGAAAAACACCATCTTGGTTTTAGGGTTCCGTTCCTCAAAAAGAAAAAGGAACCGTTATAGGATTACTTCGTTGTCTGTCATACTATCAAGGAGCGTCAAGGGAATTAAAAGCTATAAGGTACTTTCCGTTGACCTTCATCAGCATCAACGAATCATGAAATTTGGCAGTTAGCAATATCTTATAGCACAAATAAAGAGAAAAATCCAAAAACTATGAATTTGTTTTTAGGTGCATCACAAAAAAAAATTTTGTACGATAGTACGAAACCCTTCGTGTGCGGGTCTGACTCGCACTTATCAGTTTCTTTTATTGTTGTTAGAGCGACAAGTGAAATACTAACTCGGTGAAATTTTCACTATCAACTAATTAGGATTCATAAAAAAAAAGATTCCGATGAATTGAGAACCTCCTCCTTTTTTGAATTCGGTTATGATAAACGAACGGACGTACATCGGAAGCTTAGTAATAGGATCCCGTTCGCACCCCTCAGTTACGGAACACCAAAAAGGATCCAACGGTAATAACACCACTTCAGCATGTCCTTTACAAACTGCTAGCGCCTACCGGATATAAACCTTTTGTTATTCTTATCTACATGAAAAAATACACCACCAGACTTTCTAAAGAATATCCAGTTTTCGCACACAGCGTTGATTTAGGTGCGTCATCAGTAGGTTAGGTTAGCATGAGACTTTAAACGTCAAAGTTGATAGAATTCAAGCGTTTTCAAGTGGGCATTGTGTTGTACATAAACTCTAAACTAGACTAAAACGGCAGGTTAAAAGCCGATTCACACCAAGCACGTACACGTGACACGCGCGTAGTGGCGAGCGTGAATCCGTAGACAGAACTGCACGCATTACGTCTACGCGAACGTTCACGCCACGCAAGCGATATGCCATGTCTCATACAGTTCCTTAACGCAATGGTACGACCTACGTCTACGCTTAGGCGACGCATACGCGGCCTGTGTGGCCACCGCTTTAAATATTTTGCCATACCTTTCATAGAAAAGGATAGTATAGTTAGTGCATTAGGTTTAAACCCATAGATAATATACTAATAACGGGTAGGTATATTTTGTAACATGGTGGGATTTGTATGTAACAGCGGTGGGATTCGAACCCAGCGTCCGAAGAGACTGGTACCTCAAACCAAGTCTTATTTTAAGGTCAAGATCGTTCATGAAAGTACAGTTAATACTCCAAGCGGAACTCTTGCTAAATAAAAATTCGTGTTACTGAATGAATGACTTCAAATCAAGGACTTTTGGTCCCTTTTAATCTAACGTTTTTGTATTTCGAAATTCGGATTGTACAAACCCTCATATTAAGCCTACGGGAGGTACGGTAGGTAGGTGCCATTTTGTAAGCTGCAAATTGTGAGATGCGTTCAGTAAATTCTAAACGGCGAGCACGACCATGATATTATAAAGTTAAGTTTTCACAGTTGCTTATTACTAAATGAATAAATGAATATAAAAAACCTGTTCTTTTCTTACATTCTACAAGATTTGACTATTTTTAGGGTTCCGTACCTCAAAAGGAAAAACGGAACCCTTATAGGATCACTTTGTTGTCTGTCTGTCTGTCTGTCTGCTACCTTTTCACGGCTCAACAATTTAATCGATTCTGATGAAATTTGGTACAGGGTTAGCTTATATCCCGGGGACGGACATAGGCTATTTTTTATCCCGAAAAATCAAAGGGTTCCCACGGGATTCCCAAAAACCCATCCGCTTAATCGATTTGTATGAAAGGTACCGAGGTAGCTTGAGTCCCTGTAATTGACATAGGCAACGTTTTATCCCAGAAAATCAAAACAGTTCCCACGGGATCTTTAAAAACCTAAATCCACGCCGACGAAGTAGCGGGCATCCTCTAGTTGAAAATAAACAACACTTTCATGCATGCCGGCGATTCTCAATCGCCAGATTCACGTCGGCAGCAGGTCGATTTATTTGGAGAACCGGAGAGCTTTCAGTACATAAGCCGCGATAAACAAATTGAAAAGCTTTCTGGGTTCCTTTCTATTTTCCCGTACTTACTAAAATGACGAGCTATGTTACCTTTTTTTTTTTTTTGTTGACGCTGGGGAATGCATTTACGCATCCCCCCCGGAGGGAGGGTATGTGGGACTCGCCGGCCGAGAGGCGACCGGAATACCCACTAAACCCCAGCGGCGCTACTGCGCGTCGCCTGGCGACTGGGTCACGGGAACGGCCGAAGCAAACACCGCAACCCAGCCAGCGACGTCTGCCGAGGCAGACCCTCCACTGGGGACCTGCTCGGTCCCCACCACCTCCGGGACGCACCAAAGAAGTGCGTCCCCCGACCCTGGGACGCGCACGTCGCCCGTGTCCCGTCCTACGCTTCGTCCACTGTGCCCTCTGTTACCTAAAAAATGTGCCGTATGCCCAAAAGTCTATCTAACATTGACGGGTTGTGTGTCTTTAAGGCTCAATACTTATCTAATGTGGGTTTTAGCATAATAACGTTTTAGCGTATAAATACCCCTTCGTCATTTCAGATGAAACATTTCTGCAAAAAACCTCCAAAAAAACCTTGTAGATACGGCAATTAACCCTTCTAAGCTATGAATATTTTTTGCAGCGTTTCTTTTCATGGCTATGATTATGCTAAACGGGAAAAACTCTATCTATCTGCAAAGTAAATAAATTATCATTTATCTAGAAAACTTTTTAATTGAACGGGATAGCGGGATTCAAGAATAATGTTTACATTATAAATGCGAGTGTGGTCCAAAATCTCAGGACCGCCAAACCTTATATTCTTATCCTTTCTGAGAAACAAAATATGTGGGACAGAATAGTGTTAGTATTTTTGGGTAAGGTCTGACGAAATCACAAACACAATCTTTATGATAAATTATTACACTTTTATTTCATATTTAAATTTATTAACTTTTACATTTGTGTCAAATAAATGTTGTTCCTCTTACGTTAGTATATTTTCGAATGTCGTAGTTTTAAAAACCACTCTTACAGGTAACCTCTCCACGTTTATTAGCCACTCCCCTTTTTATCTTATCGTTATCGGCCAATCCAAATTGTACAATGAATAAACTTAGTGACTAATATACAAATCATCAAGCTCGTTTAACAAATCGTCTAAGTAATAAAGATGTTTTCATCTTATATATTGATTACAAATATTATCCTTTATTATGCTACAATTCATCAACTAAAAACTATAAGAATTTTATATACAGTACGTTTATCGATCAGATGTTGAACAACTTCAGCCAATCAATGACGCCTTCTAATATGATGTTATGATTTGTTATGATTTGAGTGGCGCCAAATATTTAATCAGTAACTTATACACGTTTATAGATAATTAATATGGGCCAAGCTTACAGCTCGGCCATCCTGTTTTAAGCGAGTCTCATCGCTTTTAAAAAAAAATTAAAACTTAAGTAACATGTAAACTTCACAACCAAAATGACAAATACTTAGTTCAACAAAACAAAAAAAATTAAGATAGTAATTAATTAAATTAATATTCTTGCTAACCTTAACTAGAAAGAATATACAGTTTTATTGTTACATTGGTATTGATTATGATTGCAACTTAATTTTAGAGCACTCGCAGCAACCCTTTCCATCCGATATAATTAGAAAATAGCAGACAAACTCAATTCAATTCCAAACTATTTACCCTCGCAACTTTACCTGCCAGTCTACAGTAGCACTCAAATTTAGCCTTTAATCTAAAATTCATTTTTCTGTTCTCTTCCGCTAATATTAAAATAAAAAGATGCCGCCACTCTAAATTTATAAATAATTTTTCAAAAATCATAAAGATATCAAAAATTGCGAGACCAGTAGCAACTAAAGGAGGCCTCAATTTAATCAAAGAAGGTAGGTATATGCATAAAGTCCGAAGTATCAATTATAACTCACAAGCCAATATTTTACAGGAACACTCAATAGAGATTTGGGAATGAGCATGTAAAACTAATTACTAAAAACTACTTTAAAGGGTTTCAAGTATCTCAAAATAAATTGTTAAAAGTTCTGTTCCAACTAGACTTTCCTCCCCACTAAAGAATTATATAAGAAAACTGATGAACTATATTATATAAGTCAATTATACAAATTCAAAATATGTCTATTTGTTAGGAAAATACTATTAAAGTCCGTACATACACGCATCACTTTAAAGCTAAATCTCATAAATATGGTACACAAAACGAACATACCTATTATGCTACAATTACATAAAGCTAGGACTAATTATGGTATGAAAACTACCTAGCTCTACTACATAATGTACTTGCCGAAACTCATACTGGAGGAAAAATCTTTTACAAAGTTTAAAGTTTAATCAAACAGTGTCAAACACCATAGATATCTTAGCTAGATGTAGGTATAGTTTGTTAACGAATATAACGTGTTTTGACTTTTTATATTATTGTATAGTCACCATACCTTTAAAGATTATGTTTTCTTCTATATTTATATTTAGAATCGGGAGCGATTCTTAATATGAATACGTGTAAGTGAACTTCTTGTCCTTTTGATAAAATAAACTCTTTAACTTAAAGTTAATCGCCGCCAGTTCTCGATTTAAATCACAAAACATTTTCATACACTTTCAACGCAATAGTTTTACGCACATATTTTCTTCTTCCCTTCTTATTGGAAAATCGCGGATTCCGAGCCTTGGCGCGTCTCTCTTCTAACGGGATACATATATGATTGTCCTTATTTCCCTCCAGATCCAAATTTTTAATGACCCTTATCCTAGGGTCCACCTCCTTCCTCCTATAGGACTTTTTGTCCATAGCCCGTAACCTCGGGGCTTACTTTTTCGTCCTTTCCTTCCTTGGGACTTTGTGTCCCTGACCCATACCTAGTTTTGGGTCATCCTTTCCCTCATTTGTTCATTTCCAACATCCTTGGATCCTGCAAACATAAAACACTTTGAGTAGACCGTTCATTTAATTTTGTTTCATAAGCATCCATCATAATACAATCCGACCTAAGAGAAGTAATTTTACTTGGTAACCTAAAAAAACTATTATCATTATTATAATTTAGTTTTCTCCAGTTCCGTACCCCTCGAAGGGTGCCTACGAGACCCTATTTTCTAAACCTCTGCTCTCCGTCCGTCTGTCCGTCTGCACGTGCGTCACGGCCTGAACCGTGAACGGCGTATCGTGAACCGTGATAGATAGAGAGTTGAAAGGAACGTGATTACGGATGTATGAAAATCCTATGCCTGGTTGCTTCCAATTCAAACTTTTTCTTTTAATGCAGATTACGCTTCCCATATTTCTTACAATTACCTATTGTTTTTTTTTTTTTTTTTTTTTTTTCTAGCAAAATACACATTCTGAAGTACTAATGGACAATGTTAAACAAACGCCAGGGTACAGTAGTTGCGTCACTTGTGCCTCTTAACCATATAATATCTACATGCAAAAAGAATCTTTGATTTATAATTTCACATGATACTTATATATTTTATTTTAGCCATAATATGCACCATATGGCGTACTTTGTCGTTTCGAGTAACATAAGCAGAACTACCAAATTCGACCCTGGGAACGACACAGTCGCGACTCGCCGCCGAATGATACCTATTAGTTTATCATTAATTCCTTTTCATAGAGAAAAGCGATATCAATATAAAAGCAGGAAAAAAAATGAAATAAATATTCCGTTCGATACATCTCTATTCCCTACGACATCAAGATCTCTATCACAAGCTGATCGATCATAAAGATTAGAAGAAAGTAGGTACCTTATACATTATTTTATATGTTAACCGTAATGACCTGCATCTGTTCGATTTTCCTTTATTCGTTTCGTAAAAGATTCATCCTCGTACGTCCATCATCATCATCATCGTCATCTACATCGTCATCATCATAAGGTCACTGTTGAACATAAACCTTCCCTAGTAAGCACCACACGTACTGTCCTCAGCCTTCCTCATTCAACCCCTGGTTCCTATTGATACAAACCACTAAACCCCCCCCCCCATCAAATGTGTACCTATCTACATCCATCCATCATACCCAAATGCCGTGCTGGTTGATGTGGTGAGCGACAAAGTGTTAACCTCTTCAATACGTCATGGAACTGTAGGAATAGCCATGGAAGACTTCCAAACCGAACGTTGATATTTTGTGTAAGTGGTCCCACGAGTCAAAAAAAATATTCTTGTCCATAAAGGAACAAGCCACGATATAGATTCTTCTATCGGAACTTAAATATTCCAATCACTGCATGTATTCCAACTAATCAGTTTGCTACTGTATATTTGAAGTTGATAATAAAAAAAAATGTTAGCTTAATTAAATTCCTATGATAATTCGATTTTTGGTGCATCAACCAGCTTCACCTATTATGTAAAATTAAATATATATATTTTTTTTTTTTTTTTTAAATTACCGGCTGTACATTTTAAACTAACCTAAGCAAAATATACTTCCTTACTAATAACTTAATCTTAAAAATTTTCAAGAGGATCCTTCCGCCTCAAATTAACTCAATGATAAAAATGAACAGGAAACTTTAAATGTTGTAAAATCCAGCCAATGCTTCGTACCTTGCCTTATTAATCCAATAGGTACTTCTTTGGATTTTGTCAAAACAAAATACTTTTACTTGTTGAGTGTATAATAAATAAATAATGTAATAAATCAATTAACTGTTAAAGCTAATAACTTTTACAGAAAGCGAACCTCATGATATCTCTTATGAGTTCTAAGCGTAAAATTACCACGCCGAAAACAAAACATGAGCTGACAGTATTCTTATTTGATATACGTAATCCAGTAATACTATATCTATCTACATAATTCGTAAATATGTATGTATAGTTTGTAAGTTACTATTTCACTTTATGCTGTTTCAATGCTTTAAGTTATTATTTTTATCTTTGTCTCATTTTTTTAGTTTAGCCTCATTCTATTTTTAAACTTACTATTTCGCTATAATATTTACAAGTAACCTCATCGAAGACTACACGGTCTTCTGATAACCCAACAAGCATTTATCCAACAGCTATCGCTTTCACCCGAACGGAGGTTCCCTGAAATATACTGATAACAATACCTAGTTGACACATGGATGTACAAGAGCGGCAACAAGCTATGACCCCCTCTAGTCATAACTATATCTTTATGATTGTAACATTTCAAACAGTGAAAGTATGTATAAACGATTTCGTCCATAGGACATGCGCTCTAAAGAATGTTGATATAATTATCAGCAACTAAAAGCTTGAAGAAACTAATAGGTACAACTTGTCTTTGAAGTATGAAAATATGCACATTTATCAAGTATACCAGTTCATCAAACATTAAAGTACGCATTTATAAAATGATAACTCACTTATTAATCAAGATAACTACCTGTTTATCAAACCTACCCTACCAAATATAAATAACTACTCACCAAATGTAATACTTTATAACTTAAGTAAAAATATGAAACAAATGTGCATCAACCACATACATACACTCTTCAAATTCATCCATTTATCAAAATGTTATATAATATAACCATTCACCAAATCCATTATATACTTAGTTCATTAAATAGTTTAGTCAAACTTTACTCCACTTGCCACGATTGCAAATTTTCCAAAATAATCAGCCGCAAACATCGCAGCTCATCTCACTTGATAATGCATCCCTCCCTCAGAAAAACAGGCATTAGGAATGTCTTTCCAAGACGCGCGAGAGACAGCCACCGTGGCTTTTCGCGAGATTTAATCCAAATTGAACTAATGCCTAAATAAATGATTTAATTAGAGGGCGATTGCTTTTGCAACCTCTAACCGTCCAATCAAACACCGAAAGTATTCAATAATCCGAGACGTAAATAAAAACCCGTCAGAACACCGTATTTAAAAAAAAAGGAGACAAGAAAAAGATTCCTCCTCGCAATAGATCGCGTGACATCCAACAAGTGAATTATCGACTTTATTACACAACTTATCCTCAATATGTTTTACATCATTTCCTACAATTGAAATCTTTCTATTTTAAATACCCTAACTACAACTTCATAATCCAACCAAAAATCACACTAGATTTATCCCTCGGTCCCACATCTTTAATGCTTTTTTTTCTGTTTGGGTAACTAAAACAAAAAAAAATATATACTCATGTTATAAAACGTTGTCAAAGCTTTCCTGAACGCGCTAAATAAGCAAAAACATAAAATCAGGCGAAATGCCAGACCAGCCGAAAAACCTTCAATGCTTAATCAGCCTAAAAAAAAAAATTATGATCAATATTCATATTATTATCATGAGATACTACCGGCGCTACTAAGCGAAATTTATAAGGCACCGCATTTCGATTTTATCAAACAGACTGATCAATTTCGAGAGCACAACAAACGTGGTTTCCTGAGAGTTTTGTTAACTAAATGCATATCGAAGCTGAACTATCGCGAAGCGAGTCAAGCGAGCGTGAATTTTTTTTTAAATATATCTCTGGGATAATGTCATGCCACAAACGCGAGCGTAGTGCAAAGATATTTGCCTAAAATTTCTTTCGTACAACAAAGAAAATAGTATTTTGGTAGTAGGTACTTATTATCGCGCCCTGCCCTAAGGGCAGTACTGTAGGTATATTACCATAAAAAAAAACTTACTCTGATTTTAATAGAACATTTGCCAGGAATTTAACCCGCCAAGCGATGTTAATCCAATAAAAACAAAATCATATTGCATTTAAATGCGGCAGTACACAGTTAATTGCGTGAATACAGGTAAAAAAAAAAAAACCCCGCTGCCCATATACTATACCTACCTACTACTCGTAGTACTCAAATTATTGTGCCAGTATTAAAAGTAAATTAGCTGTTATCTAGCGTGGTAGACTACGGCCTAAACCCTTCTCATTCTGTGAGGAGACACTTGTTGCTCAGTAGTGGGCCGGCCATGGGTTGTTCATGGTGAGCTGTTATCAGCAAAGTTATGTTTGAAACTCAAACATTACGCGTTTCAAGTGGTAAAAATAGATAAATAAAAACATTTCTCCTCACTTTTGTAAAAAAAACACTTATTTATGCACCCCGTATTTAAAACTATCTGACTACCTACCTACCATAATTTTAAATTTAGTTAAAGAATAACCAGATAAGATAAACCTACTTTTACACCCATTTTAGGATTCACTATCTGGTCACTATCACTTTATTACAACGGATCACCTTCATTTTTATCAATTAACATTTTATATCCCCAATCACTTAGTAACCATTACAAGTAGAGACGGATTATTTCACTGGCAGGCGTAAAACGAAAAGCTATTTCATGTAACTTTTTCTACCTTATCCCAAAGCGGTTTACAAAAAATAATAATTCACAAAACAACATTCAAGATGCCCAATGAGTGCTGTGTGATAATATCGCGTCACTGTGTGCTAGAAAAAGGAAAACATCTATCTATACAATGAATGCAGCAAACGATTGAACCTAAATCCAGAAATTCACCTTCCGTAAAACAAAACCACTATGTGAAAATAAATCCCTATCGTAACTCTTAACCAAACTAATTCGGCACACGATTACAAGTGTGAAGATTGAAATACCACGTTCCGTGAGATATTCACCTGTGAAATCATTTAATGAGAAATAAAACCCCGGCAGGACATAGTAGATACATCCTGAAAACTATTTAAAAGTAACAATAACGCCCATCATTAAGTAAACCACACTTTTTATATTGTTTAACACTATGTTCACTATCTATTCCATTGTACCCACGATACAGGATAACCTAGTGCGGGTACCACCAGACACAGGAAAATTGTACAAGACTGTATTTTGTAAATAAACATTTTTCATTTTTCATTGTAAAATAAGCCTTCTAAATACCTCAATGTTATTTAAACCACAATTTGAAGGTCGATCGCATTTGTATAACCCATATACAAGATGAATTATAAACATGTGGGTAATTCTAGGTATCATAACGTTATATAATTTCCATTCCAACTCGGAGCAAAGCTTTTTAACAAAATGATAACTAAATGTAGAACAAACAAAACGAAAACCCACACAAATAAAAAAAAAATTACCATTAATAGGTATCAATAAAAATAAAATCATGGAAAGATCCTACCCGTTTATCCAGAAATCCTTTGATGCCATGACTAGGTAGTTTGATATATTGAGGCCCAAATATTGGCCTTGTGCTCCAAAATGTCTGTGGTCTACTAGACCTCCACTTCTTTCTCGTTCCTCTGTATATTTCCACTTGTTTCTCTGAGTCGTGAGCGTGACAAGAAAATATTATATTTTCTTGATGTCCCTCTTCTGACCTTTTGGGTAAGGTCTGACGAAATCACAAACACAATCTTTATGATAAATTATTACACTTTTATTTCATATTTAAATTTATTAACTTTTACATTTGTGTCAAATAAATGTTGTTCCTCTTACGTTAGTATATTTTCGAATGTCGTAGTTTTAAAAACCACTCTTACAGGTAACCTCTCCACGTTTATTAGCCACTCCCCTTTTTATCTTATCGTTATCGGCCAATCCAAATTGTACAATGAATAAACTTAGTGACTAATATACAAATCATCAAGCTCGTTTAACAAATCGTCTAAGTAATAAAGATGTTTTCATCTTATATATTGATTACAAATATTATCCTTTATTATGCTACAATTCATCAACTAAAAACTATAAGAATTTTATATACAGTACGTTTATCGATCAGATGTTGAACAACTTCAGCCAATCAATGACGCCTTCTAATATGATGTTATGATTTGTTATGATTTGAGTGGCGCCAAATATTTAATCAGTAACTTATACACGTTTATAGATAATTAATATGGGCCAAGCTTACAGTATGTACCTCTAACCACGGAATAATATAATAGTACTATCTTTAACATGAGTATATTATATAATACCTATTTATATTATTTACTAAGTAAATTGTCCCGTAGGTATCAGCTGCTACAGGTACATATAAAAACATTACTCACTTTTCGTAAAGCTTGAGTGCTGATGTTTATGTACTTATACTTATTTCTTGAGTATCATAATGTACGAGAGCTGTGTGTTGTGGGCTCGATCGTAAAAATAGGAAGACCTTCCTCAGTTATACCTACCTACTAAGTTCATAGTTAACGTAACGTACCTACTTATGTAAATACGTAGAACAGAAATGCATTTTATTACCTACATATATTACTAAGATGGGAATAACACTTACGTACACACTTTAAAAATCAGTAAACTTGCATCGAAACACAGCGAAAGCTTTTCGCTGAAAGCAACGCCAGCGGGAGAATTTATTACACTAATAAAAATTTTATATTCCTTACCAACGTTGATTTTAAAGTTCTAGACTATGGAAGCAAAGTTAATATAAATCAAATCAAAGTTGTTGTGTTTAATAAATTGTATAATATACCGTTTACCGAAAAATACTGCTTTATAGTAACATCATATTTTTCATAATACAAGATAATTTAACTAACTATACAAACAAATTAAGAAGTGTTTTAAATGGAGTTTGCCTCTTAATTATTTCGAATAGTAACAAATCAAACTCAATGAAATTTTGTAGCTATACATTTTGGGAACTAATACCTATTATGTCTTCATAATGTGGGAGGCTTCAGCCGCGACTAGTTACCACCCTACTGGCAAAGCCGTGCCGCCAAGCGATTTAGCGTTCCGGTATGATGCCGTGTAGAAATCTAAAGAGTATGGATTTAATGAAAACTGCCACACCCCTTCCATGCTATTCCGCTTTCATCTTAGACGGCATAATCACTTACCACCAGGTAAGATTACCGTCAAGGGCTGACTTGTATCTGAATTTAAAAAAAATCTCGGACACCACATAGTGTTACGTTTTGACTTGTGAAAACCTCATGTTGAACAAGTGTAAATTAAAAATTTATAACACCCCCGACGATCCAAAGTATTTGAGTTTTCCAAAACATCATTTTCAAATAAATAATTATGTATTTAGGCAACGTCCATCTTGACAGCTTGACATTTGTCTATTGACATAATATTATGAACCTAACGGTTATCTAACCTTCTTTTCTACAAGAAAACTAGAAAAGAGCTGATAACTCTTAAACGGCTGAACCAATTTTTTTAGATTATAGCTAAGAACACTCTCGATCAAGCCACCTTTCAAACAAAAAAAACTAAATTAAAATCGGTTCATTCGTTTAGGCGCTACGATGCCACAGACAGATACACAGATACACAGATACACAGATACACAGATACACAGATACACAGACACACAGATACACAGATACACACGTCAAACTTATAACACCCCTCTTTTTGGGTCGGGGGTTAAAAATGGTCCCCGACATAACACGGCTTCGCACTCAAAACAAAACGCAAATCATATGAAATGGCGTGCTTTAGATAACCACGGAACTCCAAGTGGAAAGATATAATCCCACCAAAAACATTTCATGTAAAATGTTGCCAAGACTCACAAGTTCATAATGCTTTCACTGTTAAAAAGTTATGAGATCTCTAGTAGAGCCAAGCCCCTAGCTGAGCTTAGAATTGCGCTGCCCATGGGACCTATCCCAAGTCCAAAGTATATAGCTCTTAAATGCTCTTGAGTATATCACATTTATAACAATAAAGAACAAATAACTCTACTTACAAGCTCTGATTTTACAAACCCTAAATCTTGGTTAAAAAAGGACGGCTTGGCCGTTTAATGTTCGTGGTACTTTTATCTGATATGACATTTAAGCCCGGAATAGCTTGTGCAACAATCATGAAGAATAATATAAATTAGTAATTGTCGAACAAACTATTCCTTATGACCTTAATATTAGAATATGTTATGACATGTAATAGTTTCACGAACATTAAACGGCCAAGCCGTACTTTTTTAACCAAGATTTAGGGTTTGTAAAATCAGAGCTTGTAAGTAGAGTTATTTGTTCTTTATTGTTATAAATGTGATATACTCAAGAGCATTTAAGAGCTATATACTTTGGACTTGGGATAGGTCCCATGGGCAGCGCAATTCTAAGCTCAGCTAGGGGCTTGGCTCTACTAGAGATCTCATAACTTTTTAACAGTGAAAGCATTATGAACTTGTGAGTCTTGGCAACATTTTACATGAAATGTTTTTGGTGGGATTTCATTTCTTTTTGGCAGGTGCCCTAGATTTTTTTTTTGGATCTATTTTTTGTAGGTACCTACATCATTTTCATGGCCCGCTCTCTATCGTTACCTCTTTTTTAAAAGCTTTTATTCCACTTGCAATGTATGTAACTATGTTTGTTTGGGTGGAATCTTGCAACTCAATTTTAAAGCAGATATATCAAATTTCAGTCTTTTAGGACTTCAGGAAACACATTTTTTAAATGTACAGACTGGGAAAAGTTTATTTTCCTGTTGTTTGAATGAAATCCCTAGCCTACATACCAAATTTCAGTCTTCTAGGACTTAGGGAAGTACTTTAGAACTTTTGACTAGAGGGGTTGTGAATGGCAATAAATCTGAAACCATAACAGGTAGAGAATCGATACTTGGTACGTTTGATAAGTCTGTCAAGGACATATTATCCTGAAAATATCAGCATTCTAGCGATAGACTTTACAAATAATTTGCTTCCCCCATACGTGGGAGTGGAGGGGGAAAATTTTGAATTTCTTAATTTTCCTGTAGTTTGTATGCAATTTCTAGTGTACACACCAAATTTCAGTCTTCTAGGACTTCGGGAAGTACCCTAGAATTACAGACTAGAAGTTTTGACTGTCAATAAATCTGAAACTATAAAAGCTAGACAATTGATACTCAATGCGTTTAATAAATCTGCCAAGGACATCTTATCCTGAAAATATCAGCATTCTAGCGACAGAATTTACAAATTTGCTTCACCCATAAGAGGCGTAGAGGGGGGGCATTTCCAATTTCTTAATTTTCCTGTAGTTTGTTGTCAATTTTTAGTCTACATACCAAATTTCAGTCTTCTAGGACTTCGGGAAGTACCTTAGAGGTTTTGAGTAGAGGTTTTGATGATCATCAGTGAGGGACGAAATCGGCGTATTTTAGGTATCAATAAATCTGTAACCATAAAAGCTAGATATTTGATACTTGGTATATTTGATAAATTTGCTGAGGACACCTTATACTGCAAATTTCAGCTTTCTAGCGTCATCCAGACCGAAGTTATGACGAGTCGAAAATACGGCGAAACACTTCGAGAAAAAGGTACGTAGCGCCCCGGCCGCCGTTTGGCTCGTCTTGGCGGGGGCACTGCCGTGCCCCCTGATTTTATGATTGGGAAGTAAAATTTTATTTCTTGTTTGTTTGCGGTGAAAAGGGAAAGTGTCACGTTAAGAGCCAGTTTCAAATCAGATGGTTGATGGAAGGTTAGCGTTAATAGTAGATTATGCAACATTGGGATAATGTAATGTCTTACGTCATGAGCACCTGGATAAATCCCAAGCGAACGAGGGATTTTAGAGTAACTCCCGAGCGTAGCGAGGGTGTTACATCTAGAATCCTGAGTGAAGCGCGGGATTTAGGGGTGCCCAAGACTAAGACAGCATTATCCCCAAGTTGCATACTCTGCTTTTCACACCTCGCAATCAAAATCAAAATCAAAATCAAAATCTTCGTATGCTTATATAGGTACCTACCTATCTGTCTTTAGAAATATCTGGGAGCAAATCGTTTATTACACTTTGAGCACTTTTAATAGTTTCCGGAGTTAGATTATTGCTGCCATCATCGTCATCACTCGACATTTTAATTTCAAGTTAAAGGTCATGCCCGCCTGCCCGCGAAATTCAAATTTAATTTGGTTTTTCACAATTTGTAAACTAATACGACCACGTAGGCTTATGATTATTTTATTTGCGACAGTGGCAATATCATCCTCACAGGTTTAAATAAAAATCTTTACTTGAAAATGTCCAGTTTAAGAAATAAATTAAAGTATCGACTAATTTGTGAGAATAGTCGTAAATAAATAATTTATATCAATAACACCATAGTATAAGGTTTCGCAGATAAGTTTTGAAGGTAATTTTCAATATTCTATCTATGGTTTGTGAAAGAGAGAGACGCCATCACTCATCAAAGCGAGATAGAAAATTAAATCGCGCGTGTGAGAGGGACACCATCATACGACGAAGCGAGATAGTTGATAACTTTTTTTTTAAGTTTTTAGTTGATAACTAAAAACTTTTTGGACGCTACATTACGCCCCATGGGCTTTTCATACAACATTATTGCCCGGCTAATTCATAGGAATGTAATGACTTAGATTACCTTTAGAATAACAGGTCAGTAATAAGGCATTCTGGAGCGAGTGGTGTGAAAAGTTACATTATTTTGACCAACACAAAAAGTACGTCATGGAGAGTATACTAAGTTGTGCAGAATACATTGCTTTTTTAGTGCTCAAATTGATATAAGCTTAAGGCCTGGTATCCTCCAGAGCAGAGATGGGTGGAGATGCATTTAGCAGACCAATCAGATTAGCGATGGATATTCTTCTTCTCGTGCCTCTCGACCATGGGAGGTCACCGTTAGCTCGTCATAAAATTTCCTATCTTTCATCAAACGTAAAAGTTGTGCTGCGTTGGCTATCCCAGTCCATTCTCGAATGCTTCTGAGCTTTCTTCTACTGACGCTTATCTTTCCCTCAATTTTACCTATCATGATGGCCTGAAGAAGACGGTATCGGTCATGACCTTTCTCAAATTAAAATTCAAAATATTTTTATTCAATTAGACTTTTCTGCGTTTGATGATCTAAATTAGGTCTCTACTTTTAAAAATTATCACGTAACCATGTAACCATGTAACGGCCAGATATACACCAGGTCCTTATTGACGTACAATCCAAAATTCAAAGTGGTTTGCCAATACATAAACCATGTGATATAAGAGGTAGACATTGTTTAAGCCGCGGCAAAGCGCCACTAGATAATAATATCATATTATATGTCACAAGTCAAGCAGTATAAATAATTACAACATAGTCTTTGTTCTCAGGTTTAATAGCAATTAAGGCAAATTGGTTTTAATAGGATCCAAAGTCACTAGAGGGGAGCGATGAAGGGAGGTAGGACTAAGTCTACCGTGAAATTGAATATGACGCATAATATTATCTAAATCATTAACAAAGTTCCTTTTTGGCTCAACGAGTAATACGTACTCCATCTTGATTAACCTTTATCATAAAATTGTAAAAATTACGTCTTGGCGGGGGCACTGCCGTGCCCCCTGATTTACAATTAATATTATAGTATTAGTTACTTTATAGCTTTATTTATTTTTTGACAGCATAATTTCAGCGACCATGTAAATATAATTTAAAGCAAAATTATTCTGTTTTTCTTTTATCTAAAAATAATCATGTCAGTCTCCGAAGCCCGAAGCTTAAAATAATTTATTCATAGGGGCAAGAACTTTTATAAAGTTTTAATCTTAATCCTTTCGGCAAAATTAAAGGTCTTTACCAAACACAATCTTCTTGATTAAAATGTAAATTACACGAATTCAACGGGACCTTCATAACAATAACAATTTTGCAACGCAAATGGGTTCGGACTCTAGACAGGGTTTATCTTTTTGCAAAAAAATATATTGTGTAATTTACATTTCCATACATGATACGATTACATTTAAATAAAATGAAATAGGTACTTCTCCATAGAATCAATTATAGTTTACTCCGATAATAGTAACATAGATTAAGGTCTCATCCACAAGAAAGTTGTTAAAAACTAATCATAATATATTATAATGCGTAAAAAATGACTTCTCACGTGCCGTTTTAAACTTTATGTGTCAAATATCATGTCAAAAGGACGATTTTGATCCTTATTTCAAAGGTGAACCGGCCTTTTGACAGAAATCATTTTGTACGAATTACTATAGGTACCTTTATAGGTCACAATTACAGTCAAACCCAGAACGAGCCTTAAATTAACCTAAACGAGCCCAGAACTTTTCATTTGAGAAACACATTTTGAATTTTTTTAATACAGTTACAAGGTATTACTTACTTAAATAAGATCCTCATACCTAATGGTACGGTTTTATTCACTTATTCAAAATGTAATACGAGTAGGTACCTATTATTAAGCATACTTAATCCATATTGCATAAGCGGAACCGCTGCAAGTGACAAAAAATCCGTCAAGTGCAAGCCGAATTCCCACGCGGAAGGTTGCGTACCTTTTTATTAATTTGTAACTACATAGCTGGTGCCCGCGACTTCGTTCCCGTGGATATAGGTTTGTAAAAATCCCGTGAGAACTCATTCATTTTCCAAGACAAAAAGTATCCAGGTAATAATCCAGGGTATAATCTATATCCATTCCAAATTTTAGCCAAATCCGTCCATTAGTATTTTTGTGAAAGATTAACAAACATCCATCCATACATGCAAACTTTCGCGTTTACTTTTAATATTAAGATGTATTATAGCGGCAAAAGAAACACACATTCTATGCAAATTTTAACTCTCTATCTATTACGGTTCACGAGATACAGCCTACTGACAGACAGATAGACGTACAGCAGGCTCTTAGTAATAGGGTCCCGTTGGCGCTCTCGGGTACGGAACCCTAAAACCCATTTCAAAATGTTTGGAGCCAAGAGAGCTAACACAGTGGCTGAACGCTTAGCTCTCGTTCCAACATAAGTTAGTTTACATTACGTTTATTTTCTGAAATAAAAATGCAGCTAGCATAAATGTTTACGTATTTTATTTAGGCTTTAGGTAATAGAAAAATTAATATTTTCTTCGATATGATGCTCGTTATATAAAAGAGTAGTTTTTGAATCTGTGTTCACAAGTAGATAATCTATGGTAAAACAACTTAGCATTCCTAATCAACATCAAAAGTCTGTGGCTGGTAAGTTTACAAGAAATTATTATTATGTAACTAGCATATGTACATTGTACCTATATTAAAACATTGAACCACATTAACCAGACGAAGAACTGAATCAAATGAAGATTACGAACCTAACGAAAAACAATGGGAGAAAGTCCGAAAACCATAGCAATATCCTTAGAGATACCCCTAACACAAACTTACATGGTACACGCCGCATTATTGGCTGTAAAACGCTAGGCCCTTAGCCCCTTGGCAGCTATAACATGAGTCAATAAAGGGATCTTCTAGATTGTAGACATCGTATGGCGAGAATATCTATCAGAACTTAAGAACTTAGCGCCATTCTGGATAGTCGGAGCATTATACCTCACAATAACCCCTCCAATACATTTGGGAGTAAGTTTATTCCGGACTTGTACAGTAGCTCGAATGGTAATGATATTTGGATATGCGACGCAGTCCGTCCCGGCGGCAATTTCCGATTTTGCTCTTGAGTCTTGACACATCGTATATGATTACTTTTTTATGGCCGTATGGGTTATTTACTATTACAGGAAGGCTCTATGATGGGATTATATTGTGTGTTTATTAAATAATTTTATCTAGTATACTTAATTTGTTTTATTTAAGCTGCATCTATTATGCAAGTTCTTGCGTGCAAACGAACAAGCGGTACATTGCGTGCAAGTGTGTGCATTGCATTAGGAATGTGTTCGCCTCGTATGCAAGCTTTTACTTGCAAGCGAGTGTTAATGGCTTCCGAGCTCAAGCGAGTTTAAGCAGCTCGACATCAAGCACGTAGTTTTGTTTCGCTTGCTCAAGCTGTTGGATGGTTGCATCAAGCAGCTTGATGCGCCCGTCAAACAGCTTGATCAAACAAACGGTGCTACTCTCATATCTCGAATACCGTCCGAACGTCGCGTCATTCAAAAATATCGCATCCTTAGAATAAAGTCGCATATGAATCACCGTCAAGCATGTAATGCTTGACTCAAGCATCAAGCAAACATTGTATTACGGTCAAAATGTTAGACTCAAGCAAAAATCTAGATGTTTGACGTCAAGCTCTTGACCCAAGCCCATTAGTTTGTCAGTTTGTTTGTCACCTGCATAACACTCGCACGCAAGAGACAGCAACCTGCAGCTTACATGCAAGTTTATACACTAATGATAAACTAGACTCAAAGGTGACTCAAAATACCTAATGTAAGACTTATTTGTAGCCACATACCAGCGAAAAAACCGTTATTTATTTATTTAGATGATGCTCACAATTTCGTCCGCGTGACTTTAGTAATTTTTTGATTTACTGTATAAAAGTATTCTATACCCTTCCCCGGGATGCAAGTTATCCCTGTACCAAATTTCGTCATAATAGGTTAAACGGATGCACTGCGAAAGGCTAGCAGACAGACAGACACACAATAATAATATGACTTCGTTATTTAAATATTTTTTCTTTGAACTTTGAATTTCGTTTTCCTTAGTAAGTACTTATATTTAAGTTTTTCTCTCTAAAAGGCAAAAAATTAGAAGCAGGTCCCTATAAGTACATCGTAAGGAGCTCACAAATTGTATGTAGGTAAGAGTCTTTGAGAACTTATAAGGTTCTATTTATTTATGAACTTATAAGATTCTGAACCGTTGGAGCATTTCAGTATATCATT
The DNA here is from genome assembly GCF_905333055.1 of Maniola jurtina. NCBI lineage: Eukaryota > Metazoa > Arthropoda > Insecta > Lepidoptera > Nymphalidae > Maniola > Maniola jurtina. The sequence continues at coordinate 3,048,633 of NC_060040.1, forward strand.
TTACGATATTAACTATGTAAGATATTACTTATATTAAGTATATATTACTTAAACGCGACTTCGTCCGCGTGGATTTAGATTTTTAAAAATCCCGTGAAAATTCTTTGCTTTTTCGGGATGAAAAGTTGCCTACGTCAATTTCCGGGAAGTAAGCTACCTCTGTACCTACCTATCACATAAATCGGTCAAACGGAAGGCTCTTTAGAACTCTTTGGTTAAACTGATGAGCCGTGAAAAGCTAGCAGATAGACAGACACACTTTCAAATTTATAATATTAGTATGGATTGAAATTTTAAGCATCATGAAGAAGAAAATTAAAATCCTTAAATAGCCATACAAAGCCTCCAATTCACGTCAGGACGTATTCGGCGAATGCAGAACAACGTTGACTGTAAATGATGAACTGCATTGAAAATCTCCATAGCAGGTGTGAAATCAGTGCTAACCTCACGTGCCAATCATACCTTCGCCAAGTGGATTTAAGTTATTAAAAATCCCGCGGGAACTCTTTGATATTCCGGGATAGTAAACAGTAGCCTAGGGCCGTGTCTGGGATGAAAATTATCTCAGTACCTTTTGTCAAAATCAGCCATGAAAAACAGACAGACCAGGAATTTTGTATATTAATTAATTACATTTGATTAGTATGGATAACAATATGGATTAGTAGATATAATTATATGGATTAATATGGATGGAAATATAAATTAGTATGAAATAGAAGTATAGCCGATGCCCGCGACTTCGCCCGCGTGGATTTAGGTTTTTTGAAATCCCGTGGGAACTCTTTGATTTTTCGGGATTAAAAGTAGCCTATGTGCTAATCCAGGATATTATCTATCTCCATTCCTAATTTCAGCCAAAACTGTCCAGTAGTTTTTGCGTGAAGGAGTAACAAACATACACACACACACACACACATACAAACTTTCGCCTTTATAATATTAGTGTGAAGTGTGATGGAAAGAATTAAAGATTAATATGGATAGGTACGTTAAAGTAAGGCTTGTTACCAATCGAGTTTTTAGTCCAATTCCTGTTTAAAAATTAAGAATTAAAGAAAGATTTGAATAATCCATATTTAGATCCTAAATTAATTTAAACCCTTATCATACCTAGTGTCTCCCGTCAGCAATATCAACAGATTCCGCCGAAATTAAAATGGGAGATTTGACGTTCGGAGTGAAGTTAAACTCTGAAAGGTCAAGAGATACTCACAAAGGTACCGATTAGCAACGGACTGAAATATAATGGCTTCTATATTTAACTTTTAATTTACAGAGGTATCTTCTAAGGACAATCTTGACGGGATAAGTCATTAAATAGGGAAAGAGCCTGTAAGGGCCAGAACTTCGTTATTTTATAAAAGCTGAAAGTTTTTCTGCGCATTATTCCAACAAAAGAAGGAACGATCAGTGACTAAGTATGCAGTTTGGATCATAGTGGCTTTGGCAGATAACCTTCAAGTCAAGAGTGAATAGGCGCTCCATCTTAGGCTGCATAATCACTTTTTAGGTCTGATTGCAGCCAAGCGCTTGTCTATTAATTTAAAAAAAGGCAACCAGTAAAAGCTATTACAAAAATACTTGGGTAAGTTGAAATAAAAGACAAATATTGCTTAGTATTTATGCTAATTTTTATTACAGCCACGACTTGGGTCTTTAGATAACTTGGTAAGTAAAGAAAATGTCTACCTTACTTCATGAATTTTGCTATCGGGTAGACACAATCAAAGCATGCTATTTATCTTTAGTAGGTATAAATTGTATAATATAGTAAACTCGAAGCTTTTTTTTCTATAGAAAATTATAATATTGTATTTCTGGACGTAGGGTAGGTTCTTTACCTTTTATGAACCTTTGGTATCATATGGATATCTTTACATAAGGCTAGTTATCTACTCGTATGTTAAACTTGCATTTAATAAGTATAAGTATAGTAATTAGGTCGAAGGTTTCTGTCTACACTATTAACTACACTATTTCTATATATTAGCAGACCGGCAGTTTTTTCTCTCATAGCGCATTTCTGTACGTATAAACAACCCAACCGCCCATAAAGCTGGTGATTCCAAAGGAAACGTAGAACGCCACTTCCTTCATACACTTCGGTAGAGTATAGAGATATCCCAAGGCTACAACCAATCTCGCTAAAGCATATCCTCGAAACAGGTTCAAAGCGGTACTGTGATCGGGTGACGTTGTCACATATAAAGCTGCTACCACCCAGAAGGTAGTGAGCGTCTTCAGGTCACGGTGTATTTTCTCTGGGTCCCATGCTAAAGCTGCTAAAGGTATGAAAGCGAGCAGCTTCAGTGCCAGTGCTGCTGAGTATAGGTAATAACTCTGCATCAGATCTACAGATTTTCCAGGCATGTTTAACGAGATTTTTTTTATGTTTTAGTCATTGAAAATTTATTAATAAGTACATTATTTTTGTAAAATTTTGATTGATTGTCATTAATGAAAGATAATCTGTAGAAGTATTGTCATAAATTGTCAAAGTCCATGTCTGATTGTATTTAACGTCTTAAACGACTTATTGTCTATTGTAGGAAGTTCTACCAAGGTTCTACCCCACCATAGTCATCTAATTTTGGTCCCAAAGAGTATAAATGCAGCACTACCTTTTATTAACCCCCGACCCAAAAAGAGGGGTGTTATAAGTTTGACGTCTGTGTATCTGTCTGTGGCATTGTAGCTCCTAAACAAATAAACCGATTTTAATTTAGTTTTTTTTTTGTCAAAATCGGTTCAGCCGTTTGAAAGTTATCAGCTCTTTTCTAGTTTTCTTATAGAGGTTTTTGTGTCGGGGGCTTTTTAAATTTTGAATTATTCTATTTTGCTCGCCTCCAGTCGCTGGACTGCTGGTCCAAGATCACAGTATCGCCAGTCAATGCACATTATCTACTACAAATCCCACTAATATTATAAAGGAGAAGGTTTGTATGTGTGTGTGTGTGTGTGTGTGTGTGTGTGTATGTTTGTTACTCCTTCACGCAAAAACTACTCGACGGATTGGGCTGAAAGGAGATCATTATTTTTGGGCCTTTTCTGAAAGTGCCGGCCAACGAAAAAAAATGGTACGGATCGTTAGAACTAGCCATTTGGAGTAATAGTTAATATGGCAGAAAAGTTGTAGGATTGTTCTGAACCAAGTTATACAAGGTCGAAGATTCGTCATTTTCATACATTTTATTGATTTCTAAAAGTGCTGGGAAACATAAAATAATGTTAGATATTGCTAGAACTAATGATTTGAAGCAATTATCATTATGACCCGAAGGCTGTGGGGTCATCACCTGTTCTGTTATACAAGTTAGAATACCGTCATTTTCACACTTATACAAAAAATTAGTGTATTATGTATAATCATTTATTTTTTAACCGATTTTTTGACTGTTTTTTGTGTTCTGATTGTTTTGGACATGTTTCGGGTGTTATAGTTATATATAACAATGCTATATGGCATTTTATAGCTTCTGTATTGGAATTTAGAACTGAAACAACAGCTTCTTTGAGATGGGTTGCCACGGTGAGGGTGACGCTAAGCGAGACAGATACAAAACACTCAGTTCAGATGATGATTTATTCACACGAAAGAATTTATGTACAAAGGGATCATATTAGGTAAAAGTTATTGATTAAAATGATACACTTATTGGTTTTTCTTATACGAGTATCTAGTTGGTGACTTTATTAGTTACAAAAAAAAATGTAAGATTCGAAAAATTATTAGTCTACTAATTCTCATGTAACGTAACTATAATATCTTCCAACCCTTGTGCCGGTAGACGTATAAAATCCTCATGCCTTGCGAATCCCATATACCATACAATTGTCATAGTGTGTGAACAACATCCTATTGTCCGTTTTCCTATCGGACATGAGCAATAATAATATGGAATAGCTCGTCTTCCACGAAGTTCTGGATCAGCTGCTATGTAAACATAGTAAGTTTTTGACGCAATATGCCTGGATTGTATTCGCCCTCGTAATACCAGGAGATCTCGTCCAGCCATTTCCCGAACTTCTTCTAGTGGGATATTTCCGGCGAGTTCTATGGTGAACGCACTATCTGGTCGTACATGTTCAGCATAGTAACTGCGAGCTTGCTTTAATTGATAGCTGCCTAAAGCAAACAACGTCAATTCTTCTTCTGAAAGTCTGGGAAACTCATTGAATTGAGGCATGTTGGCTCTCATAGGCTGAAAATGAGCTCTTCTTCTATTATAATTGTTAGCTATAACAATTTCTGCTAAGCTGTTTTGCATATTGATCCGTTCATTGATTATATCCAGGAAATCGCGTGCGAGCACGTTATTGTCGATGAGAACATGATAGCTGTTCAGCAATGCTGCAGCGATCCTGAAATAATCGATCATGTTATTTAATGAACGGTTACAATGAACAACCCGGAGTAAACGAAAATCCCTTTTGAAGCGACCATTCACTACTTCAACCACCCAGCGGCAAATGGTAACAAGCCTTGATTTATTGGCTTGGTCCGTAGTAAGCTGGGTTTCATTTTCATTTTACGTTTCTGGCATTTGTGCCACATAACCGTTTGCCTCAAGATTGTGTATGGCGTCTCTAAAACCACGGTCTACGATGAAAATGTCACCAGGCCGGTAAAACCAGTGAAATACGCTTTCTTCATCATTTAAGGTATCATTTAAAATCTGGGCATCGGAGGTTGTTGCAGCGTGTGGTCCATCTATCGCAATTATTGTTCCATCGCAACACACATATAAAAAAGGCTTTAAGAGATTCCGGAACTTGTGGTTACTGTATGATTTTCGCTGAAAAAAGTAATTAGTGCTCTTCTGAAGATATATGTATGTGCCGTCAAGTATAGAGATTGCCTTTCTTTCTTCGATCGGACTATTTGGATTGCCAAACAATTGTTCTGGAACCATGAGGTTCCTCTGCACCACGTCCTCTCTGTTCATATGATTAAATCCGACACGGGAGGGTACAAAGTCAAGTAAAAGTGCTTCCAAGCCCATTTTTAGTTTTTTTTGAAAGCTTGATTCCGGTATTCTAAATATTGAAGCCAACCGTGCATTAGAATCACCTGTACGCATTTTCGCCAATACTGCAGCAATTATTGTTCGCTTGTTGCGGTGGTGATTCAGGCTACTTACGTTTGCCAGCAAATCGGAGAACTGGTCATGAGTAAGACCTATCCACGTATGTAACTCTTTTACATTTATGGTTTCGTATTGCTCGAAGTTCAAAAAATCTGTTAATATATGATTTTTATTCATTTTCAAAGTATGAACTATTTGTTCAGCAGTGAACTCCTCTGTGAGGTTGTCTTGTAGGGGAAGTAAATGCCAAATATTTTCTTGTTGGTGTTCTTCACACACTCGACCATTTTCCGGAATAATAATATTGTACCGGCAAAACATGCGAAGAATTATTTCTTCTGGTATCCGACATCTTGTTGTGTTTTCACAAGATTGAAACACACAGTTATTTGTACTATTTGGAGTTCGTTTGAACCCAGGCAATGTCATTGTTTGCCGTTGATTTGCACTGTTGTCTTCTTGTGCGTCATTATACTCATCTTGATGTTGACGTAAAATCGCCTGATACAATCTTTCCACTCTTTGCCAACAGGGACGACAAATGAAATCGGTGGGTGGTGCCTATAACAAAATAAAGATCTTGGTATATCCAAAAATATTAAGTTGATTTCAAACTACGGAATTAGATGTAATATTATTTTACATCTAAGTGTGAACAGTGACATTTAAAAGTAGGTGAGTACTCACTTCATTTGCCACTAGTTCGTCGATTATAATCTGAGCTATATCGCTAAACTCTTCCTCTCGGGAAGCCCAGGTGTAGCTACGCCTTGCACCAATTGGTTCACGACACCTTATACACAAATGATGATCAGCCATTGTATATCTACACCATTAACATACTACAAACAGAGTAGAGTCGTCTAAACAGAGAAGAATTAAATGTTCAAGATAACGCAAGCAGATAGTTTTCCAGTAAAACGCAAATCGCATGGATAATAATTAGATTAAGAATACGAGAATCGCTATATTTTCTATGTGTCAACATCACGTCAAAAAATATCGCAAAGCACTCGCCACATTTTCTCTATTAGTCAATTGTTATGTCAAAAGTAATTATAACTTGACCAAAAATGAGTTTTTATACATGCCAGTCTCAAAATGACGGTATTCTAACTTGTATAACAGAACAGGTGACGACCCCACAGCCTTCGGGTCATAATGATAATTGCTTCAGATCATTAGTTCTAGCAATATCTAACATTATTTTATGTTTCCCAGCACTTTTAGAAATCAATAAAATGTATGAAAATGACGAATCTTCGACCTTGTATA